>NW_006408859.1:1180729-1183902 GCF_000296735.1 Chrysochloris asiatica | reverse complement strand
TGTTTGGTAAGGTGGAGAATCAGAGAAAAAGAGGAAGACCCCCAATGAGATGGATTGGCCAAGTGACAGCATCAATAGACTCAAGTAGTGAGGTTGGCCCAGGATTGGGCAGTTTTTTGTTCTGCTGTGCATATGGTCGTTATGGGTCGGTACGGACTCGATGGCACCTAACAACAACAACACCACTTCCTTTTCAGACTCCTGGTGTAGCGCTCACTGTACGATCCCTTTACCAAGCATGACTGCTGATGGTGGTAGTGGTGATGTGTTGTGGGGCTGAGTCTGACTCATAATGACCCTGTACAGGGTTTCTATGGCTGTAGAGCTTTACTGGAGCAGAAAGCAATAGCTTTCTCTCATGGAACAGCTGGTAGTTTCGAACTGACCTTGAGGTTAGCAACCCAACTCATAACTGAAAGATAATGGAAAATTTCAACAAACTATGTAAAGCTTCCTCATTTATGGAATCCTGGTGTGATACGATAGGGTAAGCACTAGACTGCAAGGTCAGTTTGAATGGCAAGGTTAGAGGTTCAAACCCACCAGCCACTCCTTGGAAACCCTATACATAGATGGAGCCATGGTTAAGTGCTCGGCTGCTGGAGAATGGTTAAGTGACTGCTGGAGAATGATGTGAGTCTCCTTCCATAAAGATTACAACCTTAGAAACCCTATGGGGCAGTTCTACTCTCTCCTATGGGGTTGCTATGAGTTGGAATTAATTTAGTACATAGGCTGGTGGGATTAAACTACTCTACTAACCTTCCAGTTTGTAGCCAAGCACTTAACCATTATGCCACCAGAGTCCTTTATGGTTCCCCCAAATTTTCTCCTAATCTGTAGGTTGTCTCTTCATTTTGTTGATAAAATCCTTTGATGCATTAAAGTTCTTCATTTTAATGAAGCTCAATTTATCTATTTTATTCTCACTGTTCATGCTTTTTGTTATATAAGAGTTATATATAAGAACTCATTGTTAAAAACTGGATCCTGAAGCAGTATTCCTGTGTTTTCTTCAAAGAGCTTTATGATTTTATTTCTCACAGTCATCACTTCTTTACTGATCGCGAAGGTGAATCCTATCAGGAAGGGATATTCTTGTTACTGTTATGGGATAAATCCAACTCCATCTGAATTCCTGAAGGCGCTTCTATTCTTGAAGTAATCCAAATGTGGAGCATGTAGCAAAGATACCAAGCTCTCACATTTTTGATGTATTGTTTCCATGACTCTCTTGTGCCTTCAGCTGCCCCAGTGTCCACACAGTCACCTATTTCCATGGTAGTTCAAATAAGTTCAAATAACCGAATAAAGCCCTAGCTTGCTTAGCCCATTTTATCCACAAAGCGGAACTGAAAACTTTTCATTTCAACCTCTCTTTTAGCGGTGCCAAGTTATGCAAATTTCTGGTTTAAGCATTTAGATTTCCCTGAGAGGTTGTTTTTTCTTCAACGAGCACTCATTTTTCCATCTTGCATGACACACACACAGATAATATAAATTACCATGGTAAACAGGAACATTCTGGTTGTGTCTTTTCTAAGACTTGATTTATTCATTCTTTCAGCAGTTCTTTTGGCAGAAATACGACTACAACCAGAATGCTTCCTAGAAATGAGGATGGTGAGATTTCAACTTGCTTACTTTGTCCACATCATCAGGAAAGACATGATGTCTGGGACAGTAGAGGATCAGTGAACGAAATGCAGGAAATACTCAATGAGATGGCTAACACAGTAGCTGTAAGGATAAGCTCATATATGGTAGTGATGGTTATGTGCCATTGAGTTGGTTCTGACTCATAGTGACCCTGTTTCTGATGCTGTAAATCTTTATGGGAGCAAAAAGCCTCATTTTTCTCCTGCAGAGCAGCTGGTAGATTTGAACTGCTGACCTGTGGTTAATTCAACTCATAACCCACTGCACTAAAGAGCTCCTTGGACTCAAATACAGACATGGACTTATTTGCTATAGATCAGTGATCAAGTGTTTAGCTACCCAAGATCAAAACTATAAGTGGATTGATATGTCTATAGAACATATCAGATATCAAACTGATAAGAACAGGTACTAAGCTTGATTTTAGAAAAGAAAACAGTAACAGCAAAACAAAACCCTGACTCCCTGACTCCCTGGGGGGTTCCTTCTACTTATAATCCTCTTCATGGTGAGAATATCATGAAGTCTAAATTTCACCTCCTCTCTTATTTGAATATTATCTTAAAAATATTGACTTCTTTCAGATGTTTTTGTTCTCCTTTTGATTAGTGGTTTTCATATCTATTTTTGTTCCTTCATCCCTTAGCTGAAGAGCCATTTAATTTGCATGCCTCTTCTCCTCTTTCTCCGCCACTGGGACAACTCAGTTACCAGGTTCTCATTCTGAGAGCTGCACCCGCCCTTTTAGGGGAAGCTGTTGGAGTGTTCTAGAGAAACCCTCAAACTTAAGTTGGCCTTGAAATGGAAGAGAATTTGGAGTTGGTGGCAATAAGAGTCTAGAATGAAATTAGGGTGAGACTCACTACTATGAACTGGAGATGGAGGTCAAGGCAGCCTCACAGGCAGAGAGAGCATCAAGATGGAAATCAGGGCTGGGGGTCAGAACTGAGTGGGGTCATTTGGGACCTTGGAGGATTCTGGCTCTGGTTGCTGCAGTCAGTCCCTACTGGGGACCTTGAGTACACAGACTTAGAAGAGAAAGCCAAGTGGGGTATTCTAGACTTCCAGAACAGAAGCAGCTGAAAGAACGGAAGGATGGAGAAGTGGAGGCCGAGAGATGGAAGTACTCCTAGATCTAAGTGTACTACTCACTGGGACACCTTCTGGTCTTCCATACCCCAAGAGGCTGCCTTCCCTATTCCACATGACACATGGCTGCATCAGTGACTCAGCTGGTTCCTCAAGAAGCATAAATTAACTGGAGGGTTAGCAAAAAAGAGGAAGACCGCCATAGAGATAGACTGACACAGTGACGTAACAATGGTCTCAAGCATGGCAACAATTGTGAGGCTGCCACAGGATTGGGCAGTGTTTTGTTCTGTGGTGCATGAGTTGGAGCCAATTTGATGACACCTAACAAACAACAAACAGGGACAATAAAAGGAGCCCTAAGGAGCTCTGGTAGCACAGTGGTTACGAATCGGGCTGCGAACCTTCAGGTCAGTAGTTTGAAA
>NW_006408859.1:1174599-1180584 GCF_000296735.1 Chrysochloris asiatica | reverse complement strand
CAACAAAAGTGTGATTACGGGAGTCCTGATGTGGTGCTGTGGGTTAATGTGCAGACTGCAAAGCTGTTTAAACTGCAAGGTCGGCAGTTCAAGCTCACCAGCTGCTCCTTGGAAACCCTATACAGGGTCACTATGGGTCGGAATTGACTTGATAGCGCTTAACAACAACAGTGTGGTTACGAGTCGGGCTGCTAACTTCAAGGGCAGCAGTTTGAAACTATCAGCAGTTCCACGGGACAAAGATGAGGCTTTCTGCTCTTGTAAAGATTTACAGCCTCGGAAACCCTGTACAGGGTCACTATGAGTCAGAATCAACTCCACAGCACACTACCACCACCACCAGTATCAAAATGGTTAAGTTCTTGGCTGCTAGCTGACAAGTTGGTAAATCCAACCAGAGGCACCTCATAAGAATGGCCTGGAATTTTCCTTCTTAAAGAGCATAGCTATGAAAATGCTATTTTGTTTCTGTTGTTGTTAAGTGCTGGTGAATCGGTTCCGACTCATAGTTCCCCTGTATAGGCTTTCCAAGGAGTGGCTGGTGAATTTGAACCACCAGCCTTACAGTTCAAGTGCATTATCCCACAGCGCCACACCAGGACTCCTGAAAATCCTTTATTTTATTTTGTAACACATGAGGTTGCCATGAATTCTAACTGACTTGCAATAACAAGTTGCAAATAACAACAGGGACAAGAAGCAATCCAAGGTAAAGGACCATCCTTTACACTGTTTACAGGCAAGATGGAGATCTAAATGCATCCCAGGTGTGCCAAGATTTAAGTGGTTCCTAGTAACAGTGGATGCTTAGTGGGCTCTGGCTGAGGGCCAGTCATTAAACTTGAGTGGAACAACTCATCCCGTCTAAAACCACCATAAAGTTTCCATTGTTCTCACCACTTTACAGTGAAGTAAGCAGAGGCTCAGAGAGATTACGTAATTCGGCCAGGGTTCCACGGGAGTCCAGGACTGTCTGTTTTCAAGGTCTGTCGATTCAACCCTTCCCCTTTAGGGAGCTCAGCAAGAACCCAAGAGGAGGTGTGGTGGGTGGGAATGCCCAGAAGGGCTGGCTAGACTCCGGGATGTCTTGGGTCTTCCTGAAGAGACCAAGGTCAATAAAATGGGGGTTGTCTGTGGATAGGCCTTGCATGGAAGGAGTATCCCCTTTCTACCCCAACTCCCATGTATGAGAGAATATGCTGCAGGTGGATCCAGATGTGGAGGGCCTTGAAAAGCCCAAGAGTTCTGGTTTGGTGACTGATCTAAAAGGAGATACTGATCATTTCTAGACTCCTGGTGTGACATTGTAGGATGAGTACTGGACTACGAACCACAGGGTCAGCAGTTCAAACCCACCAGCTGCTCCTCGGAAACCCTACACAGAGTTGCTGTAAGTTGGAACCTACTTGACAGTACTAAACAACAATAGCAATTGATAATTCATGGGTAGAACAAATGGTTAATGTATTTGGCTACTAACTGAAAGGTTGGAAGTTCGAATCGACTCAGAAGTATCTTGGAAGGAAGATCTGAGGATCTACTTCCAAAAAATAAGTCATTAAAACCCTATAGAGCACAGTTTTACTCTGACACCCTCTGGGTCACCATGAGTAAGAACAAACTTGACAGCAAATGGCTAGACAGTTTCTAGGCAGAAAAGGAGGGGTTTGTGCTAGGTGGTCTTGAAGGTCCTTCCTTCTAGTTGGGGAGAATGGACAGTAGGGGTCTAAGCAGCTAGCTCCACCATACAGGGGACCTCATCTCTGCCTGGATTGTATAGTTGGTGAAGTATAATGAATCTACTGTGGATTTAACAGATGAAGAAATCTGCTTTGGAGAAAGCGTAGCCTGATTACTCCTTAGAAGTGAGGATGGTGAGGTTTCATCTTGTTCACTTTGGGCAGAAAAGGACATCAAGCTTGGTAAAGTAGAGGCTCAGTGAAAACTACAGAAACCTTCTATGAGATGGATGGATACAACAGCTGCAACAAAGGTTCCCACAATTGTGAGGACTCATGACAGCCTTGTACATTACATTTTGTTCTGTAACAGATTTGATGGCAAACACCAAGACAGAATTTAGTGGTCTTGCCCTGCCACATGTAGGCACACTTCCCATCCTTTCCCTAACTGCCTCACCCCCATACCCCAAAAGTCACACTGTAATTTGGGGTATATTGGATGATAATGTAAACACTACTAGTAGCTGAGTCATGTATGATATGCCTATCTCCATACTTTACATAGCATTGTTGTTGTTTTACGTGCCATTGAGTTGGTTCTAACTCATAGTAACCCTATATAGGGTTTTCACGGCTGCATGTCTTTTCAGGAGCAGAAAGTCTAATCTTTTCTTTATGGAGTGGCGGGTGGGCTGGAGCTGCTGACCTTGTGGATAAGCAGTCCAGTGCTTCTCCTCTAGAGCCATCATCATCTCTTACATAACGTTGTTGTTAAGTGTCATGGAGGATGTCCTGACTCAGAGTGACCCTGTAATAGGATTTCTGAGAAGTGGTTGGTGGGTTGGAATTGCCAACCTTGTGGTTAGCAGTCAAGTGTTTACCCTATAGGACCACACCAAGATATTAGAACATAATAATTTACTTGTCTTTTGCGCTCGCTGTTTGATCTGTCTTAATTATCTAGAGCTGCTATAAAAGAAATACCACAAATGGATGACTTTAGAAAACACAAATTTATCCTCTCACAGGCTAGAAGTCCAAACTTAGAGTGCTGGCTCAAGGGGAAGACTTTCTCTTTGTCTTCTTTCATAATCACTAGGCCCAGAATTCTTTGGAGCTCTCCATGTGTCTTGGCATCAGTATTCCCTTGGATCTAGACACGTCACAGTGCAGGGATCACAGGTCTAAAGGATGAACGTCTACTCCCAGTTCTTCTTTCTTGGTAGCAGTTTTGTTTTTGTTGTGTGCTGTTCAGTCAGTTTCAACTCATAGTATAGGGTTTTTGAAAGCAGCTGGTGGGTTTTGAACTGCCAACTTTGTGATTTGCAGTCCAGTGCTGATCCAACAGCACCACTCTAGGAATAGGTGGTAGTGGGTTCCCTTTTCTCTGATCATTCCTACTTTATGTTTGTAGGGTAAAAGGTACTGCAAGTCCCACCCCTGGGAAATTCCCTTACATCAATAAAAGCATTGCAGCCCATCCTTAAACCTCTTAATTGGTTTATCCAATCTCATCATGAGCAACTGTTACATAATTGTCACATTACATCATTACATGATTGCCAAACCACTGAGAATCTTGACTCAGCCAAGTTGACACATATTTGGGGGGCGGGGGGGGCGGGGGACACAATTCAACCAATGACGTTCTATATGTCCTCTATTAGAATGCAATCTCACTAAAGCAGGGATTTTGTCTGTTTTCCCAAGAGTTTAATCTATACTCACCTTAAATTTGACAATCAATGTATATTTTTTACTAAAAATATAACTAATTTTTAAAAATGGCACTACTTTCTCTGAAGTTAATCATTGTCTTCCTTTGCCAGTTGCTTAGTTTTCTATGGATGTCTTATTAATGTATCCCCAAGCTCTCCCTCGATTGTGTCTCTCTCTCAGTATTACTGTGATAGTTATAGATTTGTGTCAATGTGACTGGGCCCTGATGCCCAGTGGTTTGGCAGATGAGATGTGGTTATCCCCAGTGGTGAGATCTAGTACAGTGTAGTTAACTCTACAATGATTGGCTATAAAAAGTGTGGTTCACTCTATGAACAGGTGTAGTTAACTATGATGATTGACTATGAGAAGGCATAGGTAACCCTATGGTGATTTGCTATGAGCAGTCAATCAATTGAAAGGATGGTTCCTCAGGGTGGTGGCCTGTCTCCAGTATAATGGAAACTCAGGTAGAGCTTGCTTGCTTTCTGCTGGGTCTGGATTTTGCATCTGGCTCATCTTCCAAATTCCACCTTTTTTTGAGTTTGAACCAGTGACTTGCATTATTATCTGCTTACTGAACATGGTTATCTACCTATCGGACCTTCCTGCTTGTTTGCCTGTCAATCTTTATTCACCTGACCAAGACATGTGACTCTTCTGCTTCTACTATTATGAGCCATTTCCTTGATATAAACTTCTCTTTATACTGTTGTTAGGTGCTATCAAATCGGTACTGACTCATAGTGACCCTATGCACAACAGAATGAAACACTGCTTGGTCCGGCACCAATGTCACAATCCTTGCTACGCCTGAACCCATTGCTACTGCCACTGTGCCAATCCATCTAGTTGAGAGTCTTCCTCTTTTTTTGCTAACCCTCCACTTTACCAAGCATGATGTCCTGCTTCAGGGACTGATCCCTTCTTATAATACGTACGAAGTCTGAGAGACAAAGTCTGGCCACTTTGGCTTCCTTGGAGCACTCTGACTGTACTTCTTCCAACACAGATTTGTTTGTTCTTTTTGCAGCCCATGGTATTTTTATTATCCTCTTCCAATATCATAAGTCGAATGCATCAATTCTTCTATGGTCTTATTCACTGTCCAACTTTCACATGCAAAGGAGGCTATGGAAAATATCATGGTTAGGGTCAGGTGCTCCTTGGTCCTCAAAATAACAGCTTTGCTCTTGAACACTTTGAAGAGGTCTTGTGCAGCAGATTTGCCTAATGCAAATGTTGTTTGATTTCTTGACTGCTGCTTCTATGAGTGTTGACGGTTGATCTGAGCAAAATGAAGTCTTTGACAATTTCAATCTTTTTTCCATTTATCATGATGTTATTTACTGGTCCAGTTGTGATGATTTTTGTTTTCCTTACATTGAGGTGCAAACCATACTGATGGCGGTGATCTTTGATCTTCATCAGTAAGTATTTTAAGTTCTTTTCGGTTTTAGCAAGCAAAGTTGTGTCATCTGCATATTGCAGGTTGTTAATGAGACTTCCTCCAATCTTGATGCCACATTCGTCTTCATATAATCCAGCTTCTCAGAATATTGTTCATAACACAGATTTAATAATTATGGTTAAAGAATCAAACCCTGGTGCACATCTTTCCTGATTTTGTGTTCAGGATACAGATTGAGTATCTGTATCAGATACTCGATCTGTATGCTGAGCATCACTGTATCAAAAGGAACGGTCGATAGTCAACCATTTCAAGAGGTAGCATATGATCAAGAACTGATGGTACTGAAGAAGAAAGCTACACTGAAGGCACTGATGAAAAACAAGACTCCAGGAATTGATTCTGATGCTGGAAGTGTTTCACTGCTATTCAGAGGGCTTTCATTGCTGATGTCAGAAGGATCTTGGCTGAAAGATGTGTGCACATCTTTCCTGATTTTGTGCTCAGCAGACAGATTGTATAAGTATGGTGAAAGAATACAATCCTGGTGAACACCTTTCCTAATTTTAAACCATTTAATGTTCGCTTGTTCTGTTTGAACAACTGCCTCTTGGTCTATGTACAGATTCCTCATGAGCACAATTAAGTGATCCAGAATACTTATTCTCTGCAATGTTGTCCACAGATTGTTATGATCCACACAATTGAAAACCTTTGTGTATCAATAAAGCACAGGTAAACATCTTTCTGGTATTCTCTGCTTTCAGCCAAGATCCATCTGACATCAGCAATGATATCCCTCACTCCACATCCTCTTCTGAATCCAGCTTGAACCTCTGAAGTTCTCTGTCAATGTACATTTGCAGCCATTTAAAATTTATGTTTAGCAAAATTTTATTTTATGAGATATTAATGATACTGTCTAATAACTTTCGCATTGCGTTGGGTCAGCTCTCTTTGGAATGGGAACCAATATGGATCTCTTTTAGTCAGTTGGCCAGGTAGTTGTCTTCCAAATTTCTTGGCATAAATGAGTGAGTGCCTCCAGCGCTTCATCGATCTGTTGAAAGATTTCAATTTGTGTTCCATCAATTCCCAGTGCCTTGTTCTTTGCCAATGCCTTCAGTGTATCTTGGACTTCTTCCTTCAGTGTCATTAGTTCTTGATCACATG
>NW_006408859.1:1172367-1174099 GCF_000296735.1 Chrysochloris asiatica | reverse complement strand
CTTCAAATCTGTTCTTAAGATGATCTCTAAATTCATGTGGGATATGTTCAAGGTCCTATTTTGGCTCTTGTAGACTTGTTTTAATTATCTTCAGCTTCAGCCTGGACTTGTATATGAACACAATCTGCCGCAGGCCTTATTTTGGCTGATAACATGGAACATTTCCACTGTCTCTTTCCACAGATGTAGTCAATTTGACTTCTGTGTATTCTATCTGGTGAGGTCTATGTGTATAGTCATCTTTTATGTTGTTTAAAAAAGGTATTTGCAATGAAGAAGTCATTGATTTTGCAAAATTCTATGATGTAATTTCCAGCATGGTTTCTATCATCAAGATCATATTTTCCAACGACTGATCTTTCCTCCTTGTTTCCAACCTTTGCATCCCAATCATCTTGCATGTTTGATCAATTTCAGACTGAAGAAGTTGGTAGAAATACTTCAATATCATCATCACTGGCTTTAGTTGTTGGTACATAAATTTGAATAAAACTATATTAACTGCTCTTCCTTGTTGTTGTTGAGTGTTGTCGAGTCGATTCTGACTCATAGCTATTCTGTACAGTTTCTGAGGCTGTAAATCTTTATGGGAGCAGAAAGCCTCATCTTTCTCCTGTGGAACAGCTGTTAGTTTTGAACTGCTGACCTTAAGGTTCACAGCCCGATTCGTAACCACTACGCTATCAGAGAAAATGGATACTATCCTATCACAGAGAGTGTTGTACTTCAAGATAGATCTTGATATGTTCTTTTTGATGATCAATGTGACACCATTCCTCTTCAATCTGTCATTCCTGGCATAGTAAACCATGTGATTGTCAGATTCAAAATGGCCAATATCTAATGACTAGGATATTGATGTTTATGCATTCCATTTCATTTCCAATTCTCCTAGATTCATACTTTGTACATTCCATGTTCCAATTATTAATGGATATTTATAGCTGTTTATTTTGAGTTGTGCCCCATCAGCAAATGTAGGTCCTGAAGACTTAACTCCATTTGCATCTACTTTGAGGAGGAAGCTCTTCCCCAGTTGTATTTTGAGTGCCTTCCAACCTGAGAAGCATAGAGATGCTGAAGTAAATGAAAGAAATGAGCAAGTAAAAGAGCTGAACAGATGGATTAAAAAAAAAATTTTTTTCATCATGTTTCAGTATTCAGTATTCTGATGCTGACAGTGTTCCACTACTATTCATAAAGTTTTCAGTGACTAAATATTTGGAAGTAGTTTGTTTCAACTTCTTTCTAGTCTGTGTTAGTCAGAAAGTTCAGCTTCAGACCAGTTCACCATGGTTGACCCTGCTGGTATTTGAAATATCAGTGGCATAGCTTCATGGCAACAGGCAAGAAACCACAGTACAACAAACTGATAATTAAGTTTCACTGATTTTGCCTCTTTAGAGAACCAAGCCTAAGACAACTACTAAATTTGTATTCCAAAAATTTTATCTTCTTGAAAGCTTCTGACCTGCTCTACCCTGGTCAGTTTTGCATATCATTGTCATTATAGATTCTTCATCATCATCTTGGGAATTCTCTGTTTTTTTCTAGATCTCATATCTTCTTCTTCTCTTTCTTTAAGGATTTGTTTCAGTGGAGGTATATTATTTAGTGGAGTCCTGGTGTGATGCTATGGGCTAATGCGTCAGACTGCAAAGTCATTTGAACTGCAAGGTTGGTGGTTCAAGCTCACCAGCTGCTCCTTGGAAACACTATAAAGGGTCGCTAT
>NW_006408859.1:1169464-1171200 GCF_000296735.1 Chrysochloris asiatica | reverse complement strand
CCTCTGTGGCTATGTCATTGCCCAGGAGTCCCCAGGTCTTGCCATACTGCTGGCCAACCAGGTCTCCACCAGGGTTCACAGGAGTGTATTGAACGCGGTTGGACTTAACTCATAGCTTCATTGCTGTTTTTCCCTCACTTCCCCTTATTGGTGACCAACGTGGTTACCAATCAGCATTCATGTCTGCTCGTGTGTTCCCATTGAGTCTTAGTATTGGAAGGGGGTTTGTCCTGAGGGGACCCGACCGCTTGCTTTGATGTTTCCTGGGTGGGCAACTTGCTTGTTCTTGTAGTAGTCAGTTGGATTACTGTTATTGTTTTGTATTTTTCCTGTGGATCTTTCCACACTTGGTTCTTGATATTTGGCATGCAAACTATATTTTCTCTCTGGAAGTTCTTAAGTTCTTTGTATTTAAGGTTCTATTTCATGATGATGTACCTTGGTATAGATCTTGCTTCCTCCTCTGTGTTAGGCTCTTTCAACATGTGGATTTGTCTTATTTTAAGGATTTTTTTTTTTTTAGTTAATTTTAAATAGTTGTTCCATTTCTTACTTTTGTTTTCTTCCTTGAGATTCCAAGAATGTACTTGGATCTCCTTTACTTTTTATCTTTATCACTTTCTCTCAAGTCTTTTGTATTGCTTTGCTTTCTTTTGATAATGCTGTTTTGTTGTTGTTAAGTGCCATAGAGTTAGTTCTGGCTCATAAAGACCCTGCAGAGGGTTTCCAAGGAGCAGCTGGTGGATTTGAACCACCAACTTTGTGGTTAGCAGTCCAGTGCTTATCCTACCATTATTGGTTATTAGGTGCCATCCAACTCATAATGACCCTAGGCACAACAGAACAAAACACTGCCCAGTCCTTCCTGTGCCATCTTCACAATTTTTGTAATGTTTTAGCCCATTACTGCAGCCACTGTGCCAATCCATCCTATTGGGGGACTTCCTGCTTTTTCTTTTCTTTCTTTCTTTTCTTTTTCTTTTTCTTGTGAATCGAGTGAAGGTTAGCAGACAAGATCATCAGCTTTGCTTTCAACCAATCATCCATTTTGTTTCATCTCAATGATTACAATCCCCTGCCTGTAACCACAGTTATCCTGCATCTTCCCTGTGGCTTCACTTTTACATTTGATTTTTTACATATCAACAAAGCAAAAATATTTGATGTATACACACAAATAAAATATATATATTCATTTAACTGTCTAGAGGGCACATTTTGCAAGCCAGCCTCCTGCCTGCAGGCACACAGCTCTCAATCCATAGTCCTCGAGTCTGCAGCTGTTCTAAATCTCCAGGCCATCACCTCTGCCACTGTCTCTGCTGTCGTCACGTTTCCAGGTAGGATCTCATGCTCCACTCATGCTCTTCCTGTTTGATAGTTTGTTGGGATCGTCTGTTCCTGAAATGAAAGATTAACTCCTCCCCTCTTTTAGTTGCACATCTTCTACAATTACAGTTGTAACAATCACAATTAATCCTGCTGGCAGTTACTCACATCTGAATCATAAAATCCTATCAACATCAATTCCCTTACCCCTTTCCTCAGATCCATTCGAATAAAAGGAAAACTATTCAGTGGGGATTCTACCTTACCCTCCTTGTTCTGAAACTAAGCACACTAATGAAAGTTTATAAGCCAGCTCAGGATTCCACCTAAGGCCCCATAGTTCACAAAGACTTAATAAGAAGCCTATTTCCTGGGGTAAATTCGAATTCCCCTTTTAGCTAGGTTGA
>NW_006408859.1:1166897-1169354 GCF_000296735.1 Chrysochloris asiatica | reverse complement strand
TTTGGATATACACCGAAGCACTCAGGAATATACAACCATTTAAACAACCAAAGGGCACACCCACAAGCCCACACCCTGGCCATCAGCACACACACACAGCCCGTCTCCCTTTCTGAGTCCAGCGTCCCCAGCTGCTCCATCCTCCATGTCATTGTCTCTGCCTTCATCTTTGGTGTCACTGCTTCTCTGGATAGGGTCCCTCACTCCACTCTTCTCCCTTGATGGTCCCAGGGTCCTCCGCTCCTGGACTGCAAAGTCAACCACTCCCCTTTACATTTGCAACATCTACCTTTACATTTGCAACAGTCACAATCAGTCCTGATAGCAATTATTCACTATTGAGCCATAAGAATCTTATCCTCATCTCCTTTCATCCCATCTAGACAGGTTGGAAACCACTCAGTGGAGATTCTACTTTCCCCTGTACCCTCTGAAACTAGGGTCCCTCTTGGAAGACTGTAAGTCAGTCACTTCATGCCTTTGTAGTCCCCCCATTTTAGGTAGTCAATGTCTAAGTTGCCCATCCCTATCAACCCTGTGTACCAGGGGGTGGGAATGATCTTCGCTAAAAACATTTGTTCCCTCTTTTGAGCTACTACATCCATAAGTACAGGTCAAGTTCATCAAATTGTAGTGGATTACTCTTTTCCCCCTCTTCTTTATTCCTCTAGTTGAGTTCTGATCACCCAGCCATTGAAGCCAGGTCAAATCGGTGTTATCTGCAAGTATGTGTGTTCTTGTGCATCTCCCCTCACTTCATATCAGCTGGACGCTTCACTTTCTGCTCTAGTCCTCTGTGGCCACATTGTCCCTGTCCCTGGGATCAGGAGTCCCCATGTATCGCCATACTGCTGGCCAACCAGGTCTCAATCCAGGTGGATAGGAGTCTGTTGAACATGGTCGGATTTAGCTCATTTCATTGCTGTTTTTCCCCCACTTCTCCTTATTGGTAGACCAACATGGTCACCAGCAAGACCATATGCCTGCTCATGTATTCCCCTTGAGTCTCAGTCTTGGAAGGGGGTTTGCCCTGAGGGGACCGGACCACTTGCCCTGATGGCTCCCTTGCGAACAACTTGCTTATTCTTGTAGTAGTTGATAGGGACTGCCTTTATTGTTTTTGATGTTTCCTGCTGGTCTTTCTTTCAAGAAGTATCTTTTGTTCTTCTAGCAGCTCTCGGTATACTCCCCATTTTTGACACTCAGTGTCTAAATTGCTCGTCCCTATCAACCCTGAGGAAACAAACTTGATCCTTGGTATGAAGGTATCCTTCCATTTCAGTTGGAATTTTAAGCAACTGCATCCATAAACAAAGGTCTAGTTCATCAAACTGTAGCAATTTACACTTGCTCACAATATCAAACATCTTTATCTTAATCTGGTTGAGTTCTGGTCTGCTGGCCATCCAGGCTAGGTCGAATGGGTAGTAGCTGCAAGTTTGGGAGTTCATGCATGCTGTCCTGCACTTCAGGCCAGCTGGTTGCTTCACTCTCAGCTCTAGTCCTCAGTGGCTTCACTCTCAGCTCTAGGTCAGTGCCAATGGGCTTGTGAGTCCTCATATTTCCCTAAAACTTCAGAGCAGCCAGCTCTTCCTTCTCTGTTTCTCAAGGTCAACAATTGTCAATGAAACATGGCAAACTCAGCCCATATATTCATATCTGCATTTCCCCCACTTCCATGCACAAGATCTAGGTGGTCATCAACGAGTAGACTAGACTGCTCATAGGTTCCCTTTGAATTTCTGTCTTGGAGGGGGTTTTCCCTGATGGGTTGACTTTTCTTGCCTTGATGCCTCCAAAGAAAACAGCTTGCTTGATATTCTAACAGCCAAACAGTCTGCTTTTTTTTCGGCTGGTCTTTCTTTCAATAAGAATCTTCTGTTCTCCAAGCAGTTCTGGATTGGTCTGCATGTATTTTCAAGTGGGAATGTCCCACCTCAGAAGTTTCTGGGTGGGGCTCAGGATTCCACCTAAGGCCCCATAGTTCACAAAGACTTAATAAGAAGCCTATTTCCTGGGGTAAATTCGAATTCCCCTTTTAGCTAGGTTGAATACAGGCTTATAATTATAGCCATAATTCCCAAAATCTATCACACTTAAATGTCTATTTTACAATAGTAGGGAGGAGAAACCAGTATCACAAGACAGTCAAGCACTTAAAAATTTTTTTCCTATCCTCTACCCATTCAGACTATGTCTTGATCCTTGTATCACAGAACACCGTTTTTCCAACGTTGTGTACAAATCATTTACTTCTATCCCATATAGGCCATGCATACCTCCCTAAGTGTCTCCCTAGCTTCATTGTTCATCTGCCCCCCCTTCTTTTTTTAATTTTTTAAATTGTTTTATTGTGAATTATATGATAGTTTACATGAGAGAACTTTAGTTTTACGTTCATTCCATCATATATCATTTCATTGCCATGGTTCCAATCCCCTCCATGCATCATCAACC
>NW_006408859.1:1164865-1166037 GCF_000296735.1 Chrysochloris asiatica | reverse complement strand
CCACTGAACATTGTAGGGCTTAGCTTGCCGCTTCATTGCTGCTTTTACCCCACTTCCCCCTATCGGTGATGCGTGTGGTTACCAATTAGAGCATGTATTTCCATTGAGTCTTAGTCTTGGAAGGGGGTTTGCATTGACCACCCCCCCTCCTTCTTGTGTCTTGCCCCCTTCCTTGTATATCGCCCTTGTCACCTGAGCTAACATGTGTCTACCCGCAACCTGTGAATTACTCTCCCCTCCCTTCTACCCCTGTAAGTCATCAAAGAATGCTTGTTTTAGTATAGAAATATTTTAAGTTTTTACATTAATGATTTAATACAATATTTGTCCTTTTGTGATTAATTTCACTTAGCATAAAGTCCTCAAGGTTCATCCATGTCATTACTTGTGCAGATTTATCATTACTTTTCAAGGTTACATAGTATTCCATTGTGTGTATATACTAAAGTTTGTTTATCTATCCTTGTACTGATGGGCACTTAGGCTGTCTCCATCTTTTTGCTATTGTGGCTAGTATTGTGATGAACATTGGTGTGCATATACTTACTCATGTTCTGACTCGTATTTCCTGTGGATATATACCAAGTAGAGGAATTGCTGGATCATAAGGTATTTCTATTTCCAACTTTCTAAGGAAACATCATTTCATTTTCCAGAGTGGTTGAACCATTTTATAGTCCCACCAGGAATGTAAGAGGGTTCTAGTCTCTCAATACACCAGGATTTGTTATTTTGAACTTCACTGTTGATGCTGGTGTGAGATGATATTTCATTGTTTTGATTTGCATATCTCTAATGCTAATGATCATGAACATATTTTCATAAGTTTGTCACCTGCCTGAATATCTTCTTTGGTGAAATGTCTGTTCATGGCCTGTGCCCATTTTATAATTTGGTGTTTTAGTTTTCTATAAGTTTTAGAGCTTAGGCCCTTGTTTGGTAGGTTGTTGCAAAAATTTTCTTCCCTGTCTGTGGGCTCCCTTTTTACTCTTTTGGTGAAATATTTTGATGTACATAAGTATCTAATTTGAGGACTAAGGTGCGCCTGACCCAAGCCATGGTATTTTTAATAACCTCATATGCATGCAAAAACTGGACAGTGAATAGGGAAGACTATAGAAGAATTGATGCTTTTGAGTTGTGGTATTGGAGGAGAATATTGAAAGTGCCAT
>NW_006408859.1:1157909-1159868 GCF_000296735.1 Chrysochloris asiatica | reverse complement strand
TAACTCAAAAAACATCAATACTTCTACGATCTTCTTTATTCACTGTACAGCTTTTGCATGCATATGAGGTTACTGAAAATATCATGGCTTGGGTCAGGTGCACCTTTGTCCTCAAGCTGATATCTTTGCTCTTCAACACTTTAAAAAGGTCTTATGCAGCAGATTTGCCTAATGCAATATGTCATTTGATCACTTGAGTGCTGCTTCCATGAGAATTGAAAGTTGATCCAAGAAGAATGAAGTCCTTGACAACGTCAATTCTTTTCTCTGTTGATAAGAATGTTGTTTATTGGTCCAGTGGTGAGGATTTTCATTTTCTTTACATCGAGAATCAATCCATACTGAACGCTGTGCTCTTTGATCTTCATCAGTAAATGTTTTAATTCTTCACTTTCAGCAAGCAGGGTTGTATCATCTGCATATTGCAAGTTGTTAATGAGTCTTCCTCCAATTCTGATGCCATGGTTTTCTTCATACAACCCAGTTTCTCAGATTATTTACTCAGCATACAGGTTGAATAAGTATGGTGGAAGAACCCTGTTGCACACCTTTCTTAATTTTAAACCATTCAGTGTTCCCATGTTCTGTTTGAATAATTGCCTCTTGGTCCATATACAGATTCCTCATGAGCACAATTAAGTGTTCAGGAATACTTATACTTCGCAATGTTGTCCACAAAATCAAAAACCTTTGTGTAGTCAATAAAACACAGGTAAACATCTTTCTGATAGTCTCTGACACCGGCTTGAACTCAGGGGAGGAGAGCTTGAAGTTGCATTCAATTACATGCACAATGACCCAATCACTGACATGTACACAATAAAAACTGCTTCCTGGTTGTGGACGGCACTATCTGGAAGAGCTTCCGGTGTGTGAAGCATTAAGTCTTTGGGACCCAGAAGCTCTGCATTTACATCTCACCCTGTGTGTCTTTTCAGTTGATCCTGATTTTTGTCCTTTCTAATAAATCTATAATTATAGGTATAACAGTCTTGAATTCTGTGAGTTGTTCTAGCAAACTGCCAAACCCAGTAAGGTACTGAGAGCTTTCAAATTTGCAACCAGCAGGTCAGAAGTAAGAGTGTATGGGGACTCCCAAATTCACAGGTGATGTTTGAAGACTTCCAGTGATAAACAGCTTGGAGGATTATGCCCTTTCACTTGTGGGGTCTAATCTAACTTCAGGTGATCAGAGTTAGAACTAGGAACATTAGAAGAGGATCTTTATAGTTGGTGTTAGAAAAGACTGTACAGATATTTTCATATGTAAGAACAACATTGCAGAAAGCAGAGTTTTTATATTGTAGTCCTGTATCAATGATATTTTAGAAAGGTGTTATAATCATATTTGATGAGGAAAAATGAAATAAAGTGACTTTCCCAGTGTCACTTAGCAAGTTGACAGTACAGCTGAGAAAAGGACTTGGGGACTTAGATTCCACAATAACCTATTACTGGAGAGCTAGCCCTAACTCATGGTGACTCTGTGTACATTACATCACAGAACTGTGCTCCACAGGGCTTTCAACAGCAGAATTTTCAGAAGCAGATTGCCAGGTCTTTCTTCTGAGGTGCTTCTGGGTGGACTCAAACCTTCAGCCTTTCAGTCACCAGCTGAATGTGTTGACCTTTTGCATCATCAGGGGATTTCTAAACATAGTAACTCAAATACTTGATAGGCTTATCATAATGAGTGCAACCATTCGAATAAAAAATTGGTCAGGATGAAGCAATCTAATGGATTGTTTTTGTCTTATAATTTCTTATATAGTTTCATCTCTTATAATTTATTTCCTCACTCCCAAAATAAAATCATCATTAAATGGGAACAAATCAATGACACAGAACAAAAATATGTGGAAATTAGAATACTTTATTGTAAACATTTCCAGAATATAAGCTGATTTTCATCAAAACTCTTTGAAAACTTTAAAAACCATATTTATCTAAGCTTATTAT
>NW_006408859.1:1150066-1156869 GCF_000296735.1 Chrysochloris asiatica | reverse complement strand
GGGTCTGGAATCAACCTCTTCTTTGTACCCAAAGGTTTCTAAATAGCCCTCTCTCATTGTTCTGAAACAAGTCTTTGGTTTTAAGCCTCTGGCTTTCTGCACTTGTATATAATCCTCAAGTTCATCTTGGAAAGAGTCATATGTCTTCTTTGAATGCTTCATTTAGGTGACAGCAAGTGACTCTCTGTGGAGAAGATGGGGAGAAATTCTTCTTAAGAGATTATTTTATTTTGAATATTTCTTTTGCTCATTAAAACAGCTTCAAACAAAAACAAAGAAGTTCAAACAACAAATTTAAAAACCAACTTTAGCATAAAAGTTAAGTGTCATGACATCATATGCCAAAAAGGAGCATTGTTGTTCTTGTAGGTGCCACTGAGTCAATTCTCACTCTTAGTCATCCTATGCCTAATAGAATGAAACACTGCCCAGTCCTCAAAAAAAAAGGATGGCCAAATGGAGTCCTGATATGGCACTGTGGAATAAAGCACTGGACCACAAGGTCAGTTTGAACCACAAGGTTGGTGGGTCAAACTCACAGCTGTTCCTTGGAAACCCTATACAGGGTTTCTATGAGTCAGAACCTACTCAACTGCACTTAACAACAACAAATATTTTCCAAGTCATTCAAAAAACAACAACAAATGCAAAAAAATCATCTCAGAAGTGGGATAGAAAGAGGGAGGTGGGCAAAAACAGAAAAGAGCTGACACAGAAAGCTGCTGTCGGGCTAAAAATGTCAGGTATGGATAGACATGTGGAGAGAACCACTCATCTATGGTGTGACCTAATCTGAATGTTCACATTATTTCTACAGTTTGGATTCACCAGTCCCTTGTATTTTGTTTTCTAAGGGAAAAAAACCAGAACTGTAGAGAAGTGATTTGATCTTCAAAATCTTCAGTTTACTCAAGTGAAATAAAATGAATATACATACTCACCTGACTAGAGTACTCTAAAATAAAAGGATGTTTGTAAAATGGTTTGAAATGCTGGACAAAATGAGAGATTGAGCTATGAGATGAAAGCTACTCTTAGGTATAGGGCATGAGGGAAGCTGAAGGAGCAGAGTTCTGGATCTTTGTATAGGGCTTGGATTTCATTCTTTGACTTCTGATTGGTGAAAATGCATTCTAGAATGCTTTCTGGTTTCTCTATCCTACTGAAGTGGTAGTAACAGGGCTAAGTGAGGAAACTGATGTGAAAGCTAAGAAGTGGGTAAAACTAGTGCAGGGAAACGTTTTAGAAGACATTTAGAGTAGACATTGTTTTGCTTTGTTGTTTGTTTTTTTCTCAGAGGGGGGCACTATTTCTGATTTTCTTTCCCCTACCTCAAATCCTGCATAAATATAAACACAAAAGAAAATGTATTTACCATGTGATGACAATATCATATGTCTTTGATTAGTTATATTATCACCAAAATTAATAGTTATATTATCATGTAAAATTGGACATTTCTCTTCCATAAAAGACATAAATTAAGCCTGACAGAGAACTTGAGAGTCACTAATGACCATTACCTTTGCTGGAAACCTGAGATTAAAAAGAAATACTAAATGAAGCCTAATTTGGTGAATTAGAAAATTCACCTTCTTAACTAAGCAGTATCTACAATTCTGACTGGAATAAAACAATAGTACAGAAATACTATGCTTTGATTAAATATGGGGAAAAGATATGGCACTTCAGAAAATAAGATATATAATAAACATAAAAATGTTCCATATTAGTCATCAAGTAAATGTGCATTAACACCACAATGAGATATTGCCATGAACTCACCAGAATGACTGAAATTATAGACTTGACTGCTAACTGCAAAGTCAGTGGTTCAAATCTACCAGTTGCTCCTTGGAATTCCTACACAGGATTGCTGAGTTGGAACTGACTCGGCGGCACTTAGTAACAACCATTAAAAGTTGTAGTGAGGGGCGTGGATCAATCTCCCATTGGTAGTGGGAATGTATAATGGTTCAACCAGTTGCCAAACAGTTTGGCAGTTTCTTTAAAAAAATTAAGCATATACCTACTGTGAGTCTATTCCTAGATAGTTACCTAAACAGAATAATATATGCTCAAAGAGTTGCACATAAATGCTCACAGCAGTTTTATTGAGTAGCTCAGACTGTCTGTCAACAGGTGAATGGATAAACAAAGCTGTGGTATAGTGACACAAAATACTACCAGCAAAAAAAGGGAATGAACTCTTGATATACACAACATGGATGAGTCTCAAAATGAGTATGCTGAGGTAAAAAGCCTAACAGAAGAGTACACAGTCTATGATTCCATTTACTTAAAACTCTAGACACTGAGAACTTCCTTACTGGGACAGTGATTGCTTGGGGATGGGACAGGGAAGGGTGGGAGTGAGGAATGAAGAGCACAAGAAACTTTTCTGGGTGATAGGTATATATGCTATCTTGATTGTAGCAATGATTTCAAGGGTATATTTAAAGGAGATTCAAAATCTCAAGGGAAAATGGGATTAAAAGATAATGGAATTTTCCATGAACTTTTTGATGCCCCTTTATATATGAGAAGTGAAACCGTATGTCCATACATCTTGTACATACATGTTTATAGGAGCATTAGACATAGTACAAAAAAGTCATCATAGAAAAGGTAGTAATAACCCAAATGTCCACCAAACTAATGAATAAAGTGATATATATGCATACAATGGAATACTACTCAACAATAAAATGGGATGAAGTGCTGATGCATGAACCCTGAAAACATTATACCAAGTGAAAGGAGTCAGTCACAAAAGACCATACAGTGTATGGTTCTGTGATTCCAGTTAGATGAAATGCCAAAACAGGCAAACCTACCGAGATGCCGAGACTGATAGCTAGGGCTCAGGGTGAGGTCAGGGCAGAGGGAAACGGAAAGTGGCTGCTAACAGATGGAGTTTCTTTATGGAGCAATAAGCTAGGTTGTGGTGACAACTGCACAGCTGGGTGACTACAGTAGGAACTAATGGATGATGTGTTCTCAATGGGGAAACGTATGTCAGTTATATCTAAAGGAAGATGTTAAGTTCATTTTTCAAAAATCATTCTTGCTTCATTACGAAAACAAGTTCTAATGATGCTTTTCATGACATGGCTTCATTGGTTGACGCTGCTAATTTGGGATAGACCGGAAAAAAGGTAGCCGACCATGTTGGTGCAAGTTCCAAGCCAGACCTAATTTACATAATGTAAAGTTTGTATCATTTTGGCAAATTACTGATTCAGAGAGATAATCATCTTTGCATTTGTTCTAACACCACACAAGTGTTAAAACTTTCCTCCTTCTCAAAATATGAGTTGGATGTGCCAGGGTACATCTTGCCATGTTTGGTAAGGTGGAGGGTTAGAGAAAAACAAAAGAGGAAGACCGCCCCAAGCGAGATGGAATGGCAAAGTGGCAGCATCAATGGGCTCATTGTGGCAACAATAGTGAGGTTGGCCCAGGATCGGGCAGTGTTTCGTTCTGTTGTGCATAGGGTCGCTATGAGTTGGTGCCGACTCGATGGCACTTAACAACAACAACAACAACATCTTATCATTTCAGGCTACACTGGATCAGGCCACACTCTGGAAGAGGCAATGGATTTTACCTCACTCTATCTTTGGGATCTGGCACAAAGTAAACATCAATTAACCACTCACTGATGGTGGTGGTTGTGGTACCCTTTTTCTGAATATTCATAGAAAGCTAAAAGAAGATCTGGTGTTTTAAAAAACTTATACAGCACTTAATAATACTCAGAAAGTTTTGGTGTGGATAAACACTAGACTGCTAACTATAAGGTTAGTGGTTCAAGCTCACCAGCCACTCCTTGGGAACCCTATATAGGGTTGCTAGGAGTCAAAATCGACTCAAGGGCACTTAGCAACAACAACGTCAGAAAATGCTATATCCATGACAATATTAAAATAAAGACACTGGTACAGAAAGACATGAGATAATGTGACAGAAAGTATTAAAGACTCAAAAAACTGGGACTGTTTCCAACAGTGTGTGTGTGTGTATATGTGATTTTTGTGATCTGATTAGAAGCAGTCATCCTTCTTAGGTTGACTGTTGTTATTTTATAGTACTATAGTTAATCACATGCTTTTGCTGTTGTTGTTATGTGACGTGGAGTTGGTTCCAACTCATAGCGACCCTGTACAGGGTTTCCGAGGCTGTAAATCTTTACGGTATCAGAAAACCTCATCTTTCTCCCATGGAACAGCTGGTAGTTTCAAACTGTTGACCGTGAGATAGCAGCCCAATTCATAACCACTATGCTACCAGAGCTCCTTAATCACATGCTTTAAGTTGAATTGAATAAACTGACGAACAATAATCAAGTTATTGCCTCAAAGTGAAAATTTCCTCCAATACTCAATGGATGGCACTGTTCAATAAAGAGGCGAGTGCAACCTTACCTTTGTCAGGCTGAGAACTTGGTGGAGAACTGTGGTCATATTTGCTCATTAGCTGCTTCAGCTTTTCAGCATGAACTGCCCACACAGTGAGATTGTGCAGCAACCAGAGAACTAAAATTTAAAACACAGAGATAATAAAATCTATTTTTGCCTAATACTCCACTCTCATTCTCCTGAAATCAAGCACTTTTGTTAAAGAAATTAAACCCAAAATTTTAGAATGACACCACCAATACAGAGCAATCATCTAAAAATCCACAACATCCATTTGGAATTTCCATTTTGCTTTCCATAAATCTGAAAATAAAACCTAATACTGTGAGCCTGTTTTTATCTTGGGAAACTACATAATATATTTACATAGAATAAGAAAAGTGACCTTCAACTTACACCTTTGCATTTGAAGATCGCAGGCACTCATGAGTTTCCATTAAATATATTTAGTCTGAACTACGGTGTGACACTGTGGGAAAGCACTAGACTACAACATCAGCTTGAACCACAAAGTTGACAGTTCAAACTCACCAGCTGCTTATTGGAAACCCTATACAGGGTCACTATGACTTGGAACTGACTTGATGGCACTTAACAACAATTTAAGAATAGAGTTTCGCTTGCTTTCACATTAAAGCACCAGGTTCAGCATAATGCTACAGTTTAGAAGCTAGTAATTATAATCTTGTTTGGGACAGAAACTACCATCTACCTCCCAATATGCTTTTCTCCCTATTAACAAAAGTTGGGCAATGTGCCCAATTACACATATTTTCTAGTCATTCTTAAAAGCAACATGTGACCATGTGAATCAATCCTGATCACTAATTAGAAAGCTGAAGTGTTGTGTAGGATTTCCAGGAAGGTGCCTTTTCTGCTGCTGGAATGCAGATGACATGATGAGTTCAAAGTCATCATGGAACATGAGGGGACCCTGAGGAAGGAGAAACACCTGCGTCCCTGATGAGATCATGGACCTATCACAACTTCCTTGCATTTCATATGCCCAAACGTTTTTCAAGTGAGGGAATGAATACACTCCTATGTGTTAAAGCTAGTAATCTCTAAATAAATCTATAACCAATAATTAAGAATAACCAAACATCAGCGGAGGGAGAAGGGAAAAGAACATTATCTGAGCACAATTATTATAGATTTCTATTTTCTTGTATTTTTTAATGTCTACTACTTTATGATCCCTGGTGGCAATGTAGGGTAAGTACTGGACTGCTAATTGCAAGGTCCAAAGTTCAAACCCACCAGTCGCTCTGCTGATGAGGCTTCTTGCTCATGTACATATTTACAGCCTTAGAAGCCCTATACAGGGTTGCTATAAATTAGAGCCACCTTGATGGCAGTAGGTTTGATTTTTGGTGTTTATTAGTCCCATAAAAGTTACTTTAAAAATGTAAATGCATCTCAATTTATCATAGAACTCCTTGCTTGCCTTTGCCTAACACTAGACCTTTGGGGTCTGGGGAGTGAGAATGGACTAGGCACACTCACATAATTGATTTCACTTTAATTCTTACAGCTGGTTCTGATTCATAGCAACCCTATATAAGGTTTCCAAGGACTGGCTGGTGGATTTGAACTTCCAGTCTTTTGGTCAGAAGTCCAGTGCTTAACCTACAGCACCACACCAGGACTCACATCCATGATGTGTTGTTAAATGCTATTGAGATGGTTCTGACTCACGGCAACCCTGTATGAGGCTTCCAAGGAACAGCTGGTGGGTTTGAACTACCTACCTTGTGGTTAGCCGTCCACTGGATTATGCATACTGTGTTTACAATCTTTAACTACTGTAAAGGAGGAGTCTGGTATGGCGCTGTAGTATAAGCACTGGACTGCAAGGTCAGTTTGAACCTCCAGGTCAGCAGATCAAACCCATCAGCTGCTCCTCGGAGACCCTATATAGGGTCGCTATGAGTCAGAACCAACTCGACAGCAGTTAACAACAACAACTGTAAAGGTAGCCTCTGAGGATCTATAATATTTCTTGATTACTATTACTAATTTCCTGATCAAGTTCATAATGTCGCCCTTATACTTATTACAAATACCAAAGGCACAGCAGTCTTCTGGACACAGTGGAAGACAGAATGGTGTGAAGAAAAGAAAATGAGCTTTGGAGTTGGAAAGAGCTAAGTTTAAGCCCTAATACAAGTCAACAAGTTATTTCCCTTCTTATTCTCATTCATCAAAAGGACAACACACACACACACACACACACACACACACACACGACAACATCTCCTTCCTAGGGTTCTTAAAAGGATTAAATAAGATGCATTTATGAGCTTTACCATCTACATTTAAAAAGTTGCTTTTAAGACACACTCACTTTATTTTCAACCTACCTCATAATATGAAATCCTT
>NW_006408859.1:1136013-1149966 GCF_000296735.1 Chrysochloris asiatica | reverse complement strand
GGAGTAGAAAGCCTCATCTTTCTCCCGCGGAGCGGCTGGTAGTTTCGAACTGCTGACCTTAAGGTTCGCAGCCCGATTCGTAACCACTACGCTACCAGGTGTCAACATATACACCTTTATAAAAGGTATCTGGAAAAAGCTCAATCTTTGTTCACTCAATGTGGTTGTTGTTGGGTTGGTTCCAACCCACAGAGACCTGAGGAGCAGCTTGTGAGCTTGAATCGGTGACCTTGTGGTTCAAACCAACTTTGCAGTCCAGCGCATTAACTCACAGTGTCACAAATAGATCCATCATCATATTAAACATTTAAGGCAATGTTTTCTACCTTCACCTATAGATCACTTCATAAATCATTTCAAATTTTCATCTCCTGAGTGCTTGAAAGGCTACAGTTATTGTTTTTGCTCATTAAGAATGACAATTTAAAATGAAACACTTAGTAGGCCACTAATGGTTAACACAGGACACTAGTATTAAAAGGTTGAACTAAGAAATCCAGCCATGACCTTCTGTGTTTTACAGACATTTCAAGAAGTGTAGTCTATTTGAATGTAGCCACCTGATTCTAGCTACACCACCATCAATCACATGGAGGAACCATAAACCATCTTTACCTCTAGTAGTCCACTATCCACAGTTGGTAAAAACACCCATTTCACTAAAAAAGATTTAAACAAGTCCCTCAAAGTTAGTCACACTAAAATATTCACTTCCATAACCTTCTGCTAAAAAGTATTCCTTATCACAACAATCTCTGCCAAAATTACTGGATTCATACTTGAGGTCTAGACTTTTATATAAAGTTCCTAACAGCTGAAATTTATCTTATGAAAGTTTACCAGTTTATAAATAGGATGCCAGCCACATGACATTAAAATTTTAATTCTAATTGCAGCCAGTACTTCATCTCTTATACTTTCAACATGTTACTTAGAAGGGTCCAGTCCCTGGTGAAGGATATCATGCTTGTTAAAGTGGAGGGCCAGTGAAATTTCAGCAAGTCCCCCCAATGCAATGGACTGCCATAGTAGCAGCAACAATGGGCTCAGGTATAACAATTGTGATGCTGGTACAGGACCGGGCAGTGTTTCGTTCTGTTGTGCATAGGGCTGCTATGAGACAGAACCTATTTGACAGCACTTGATAGCAATGCAGCCATTTAAATCAGGGGTGGGGAACGTTTTCCTGCCAAGAGCCATTTGAACATTTTATAACATCACTTATATAATTTATGTTGCTATGAAAAAAGCTCTAGTTTTAGTGAATTTTGAGTCCTGCCTGTAGTTGCCTTGGCAGGACCAGACCACATGATTTTTTGGTCTTAGATGGCCCATGATTTAAATGAATGAGTTGGAACTACCTGTACTGTACTGGAGAAATGTCTAGGATAAGTGCAGGGGGAACGGGAGATGCAGAATCTCTGTACTTCTGGATAAATGTTGTTGTTGTTAGGTGCAGTAGTATCAGTTCCAACTCACAGCCACCCTGTAGAGGGTTTCTGAAGAGCAGCTGGTAGGTTTGAACTGCCAGCCTGTGGTTCTCAATCCAGTGTTGACCCTAATGTATTTGCTAGGAGGAAGAGATCTTATTTTTGAATTGCCCTTAGCAAAATGTCTCTGACTAAGGACAATAAACACATGAAAAAAGATCCAAATCACTAGACATCAAGTAACTGTGAATTAAAAGCACAATAAGGTATTATAATCCCCACTAACTGTTATTGTTAAGTGGCCCTGAGTCAGTTCTGACTCATAGAAACTCATAGGGTTTCCGAAGAACAATCCTCATTAGAATGGCTATAATCAGAAGGACTGAAAGTAAGTCCTGGTGTGGTGCTGCAGGATAAGCACTAGACTGCTACCAGTGGGTCCTCAGAAACCCTACACAGGGTTGCTATGAGTCAGAATCGGCTCAGTGGCATGATTAAACTTAAAAGTGAGATCTGATTCCCTCTCCAGTGTTCTTTCCGGAAACCCACCCCTAGGGATCACTCTGTAGTCAGACAACCACCAGGCCTATAAAGGGAATAGAAACACTCCTGAGGAAGTACTCCTTAGAATAATCAACAATAGGGGACACAAAGGGCAATATTTGCCCTAAAACAAAGCTTAAAAAATAGGAAGGGGCAAAATAGGAAGCATGAACATGGGGAACCCAGGAAGTAGGGAGAGTGCTCTTACACTGAGGTAATTAATGCTACAGTCATGAAAAAAGTATATAAATTGTAAACTTTCACCCAAACTTTACACAAACAAAACATCCCAAGAAGCATATATCCACACATCCCCCAAAGCATATACTGCACATGAATATGCAGAGCAGCTTCATTTGCAATAGCCCAAAAATGAAACAATGTCTCTCAACAAGTGGATAAAAATGTGGTTTACCTATATAATGGAATTACACAGCAATACAGAGGAACTAGCAATACACACAAGGAGCACTGGTAGCATAGTGGTTACGAATCGGGCTGCTAATCTCAAGGTTGGCAGTTCGAAACTACCAGCTGTTCTGCGGGAGAAAGATGAGGATTTCTGCTCCCGTAAAGATCTGTAGCCTCGGAAACCTTGCACAAGGGTTAAGAACTGACTCCATGGTACTTAACAACAACAGGTATACACATACCATGAATTCAAAATCATCACATTTAGTGAAAGGAGCCAGATACAGAATATCTGCTGCATGATTTCATTTATAACAATTTAGAGAAATGCAAACTAATCTATAATAACAGAAAGGAGATCAGTGGCTGCCTGAGGAAGAGGGTGAAGGTAGGAATGAACTGTAAAGGGGCATGAAGAAACTTTTGGGGTTGATAAAAATATTTGATATTTGGCTTCTGATGGTGATTTTTTTGGGAGTGAGTCTTGGTGTGGCACTATAGGATCAGCACTGGACTGCTAACCACAAGTAAGGTGATTTAAATCCACCAGTCGCTCCTTGGAAGCCTTAACAACATACAGACGTCAGAGGAGCACTGCTGGTGCAGTTGGTTAAGCATTAGACTTCTAACTTCATGGTCAGTGGTTCAAAGCCACCAGCTGCTCTGAAGGAGACAAACAAGGAGGTCTGTTTCTGTAAAGACTTAGTCTCCGAAACCCTATGGAGCAGTTCTATTCTGTCCTATATGGTTGCCAAGGGTCAGAATCGACTTGATGAATCTCATTGTACACTTTAAATATACCAGTTAAAGTAAAGTACACCTCAATAAAGTGGATTGTTAGTGTGTGTGGTAGAGTCCATTTCAACTCATCGCAACTCTAAAGGAGGAAGAACGGTCCACAGCGTGTCCAAGGCTGTAATCTTTACAGAAGCCAATGGCCAGGTCTTTCAACCTGTGGAATGGCTATTTGGGTTCAAATTACCAACCTTTCAGTTGGCAGCCTAATCATTGTGCCACCAGGGCTCAATGTTGTTGTTGTTAAGTGCTGTTGAGTCAATTCCGACCCATAGCTACCCTGTATAGGGTTTTCAAGGAGCAGCTGGTGAGCTTGAACCACCAACCTTGTAGTTCAAACAACTTTGCAGTCTGACGCATTAGCCCACGTGCCACACCAGGGCTCAGTGTACTACGAGATTAACAGACAATGAATTTTTTTGTGAAAAAGAAGTAATTTTACCTAATTTTCATAAGCTAGACTTTAACACGTTGGCCAGAGAGATCATTCATCTAACAAAGGCCAAGATATCCATGCAGAACAAAGAGGTGCTCAGTTACCTCTTTGTTCCCTGAAGCCATGCAGAACTAGGGACACTGCATTCAGTTCTGTCACAAGCTGTGCAACCTCTATGTGCCTCAGATTCCTCATCTTTAAAATATGAATACACATAATATACACCAAAGAGTTGTTGTGAACAATGAAGAAAACATGTTCAGTGTTTAGACGAGTGCATGGTACACAGTACGCATGATGGAAGAACGATTTTCCTGTTATTATTCAAGATTTCATCTACTTAACAGCTATAGTGTGATGTTCTCCCAACCGATTAGTCTATTAACTATGAAAACCAAATAGAGAAAGGTTTTGTGTAAACAGAACAAGAGTGCCTGACCTACCTACTGCCATCAAGTGGATTCTGACTCATGGCAACCCTGCACAGAGTTTCCGCGACTATCTTTATGGGAGCCAACAGCCTCATCTTTCACCCGTGGAGTGGCTGGTAGGTTTGAATTTCTGAACTTGTGGTTAGCAGTCCAGTGCTTATGCCTGACAGAAGTACCTAATTCTTTGATTTCAAGCTAACTTATGTCTAGAGGGATTGTTCTTAAGGAAGCTCAAGTACAATTTGATCCGTCTTTTCAGGTTGCTTTGATTTTGAACCAATTCTTTAAAGATTTCAGTTTATCACCTGTGTTAACCTTTATTATAATGTGACAGACATTAATACTCAAGAGTATGTGGTATCAAGCAGGAACACTTAGACATCTTAGCTATTTAACAGGTTGATACTACATTCTATTAGGTATTATAGCTTGTAGTGTGACTGAAACTCATCTAGAGTATTTTTTTAGACTTACCTTCTAAAACTTTTGGAGAAAATTCTGAAATTTAATGTTCCTTCCTATTTGTTGTGCATTTACATGACAAACCTGGTTATAAGTGGACACCAACAATGTCATTTACCTGCTCATTTTACTTTTAGGAATATATTAAAATCATAGGAGAAAGAATATGAACTTTGGCATGTTGGAGGTTACATTATTCAATAGCTGTACAAACCTGCAGGTTACATTATTCAATAGTTGTACAAACCTGAAATTTGTGAGTAAAAATGTGCAACTTTTTTGGTGAAATTTAAAGTAACAAAAATACTGCACATCAACCAGTGTTCAATTGTTGTCTGAAAAGAGCATAAAGGGGACTTCAGAATTCATGGAAAAAAATTCCATTTTTCCATTAACTTCTTAAAGTCCTCACATACAAATCTTAATGAAATACTAAAAATGATGTATAGGGTTTCCAAGGAGTGGCTGGTGGGTTTGAACCACCAACCTTGCAGTTAGCAGTCCAGTGCTGATCCTACACAGCACACCAGGACTCCAATAACTGTACTAAAATAATGAGATGGTCCAAATACTTTTTAATCGAATTCACAAAAAAGTATTTAAGGAGCTCTGGTAGCGTAGTTGGTTATGAGGCGGGCTGATAACCTCAAGGTCAGCAATTCGAAACTACAAACTGTTCCAAGGGAGAAAGGTGAGGCTTTTTGCTCCCGTAAAGATTTACAGCCTCAGAAACCCTATAGTGAGTTGCTATGAGGCTGAACTAACACAATGGCACACAATCACCGCCACCAAAAAGTATTTAAAAAAAAACCACTCATGTGTGACTCTCCATAGGATTTCTGAAGCTGTAAATTTTTTCTGGAGCAGACAGCCTCATCTTTCTCTATCAGAGCAGCTGGTGGGTTTGAACTGCTGACTTTGTGGTTAGCAGCACAATGCCTAATCCACCACACCACTAGGGCTCCTTAAGAAGTGTTAAGTGCTTTTGTATTGGTTACAACTCACATTGACCCTGTATAGTTTTCGAGGAGTGACAGGTGGGTTTGAACATTGAACTTGTGGTTAGCAATTCAGTGCTTATCCTACAGCATCCCACCAGGACTCTTTAAGGAGTGCTAGGGAACATTGTTTTAATATCTCCATATTTGCTTTAATTTCTTTCAGCAATGTTACAGTTTCTGCTGTATTTTGTCATAAAGTATTTTATATGATTATATATTGACTTTGTAACAGAATTTTGAGACTTTCAAAAATTCATTTATTACTATCTCCCTTGGGATTTTCAACATAGAATACCATCTACAAATTTTTTTTTTTTAATCTGCAATCTTGAATTTTTTGTCTTATTGTAGTGGGTAGGATTTTCAGTAAAATGTTGAATAGAAGTGGTGAGAATGAACATCATTGTCTTATTCCTTCCTGTTCTTAAGGAGTTTTGCAATCTTTTTAATTCCATTACAATCTTAGAAAAGATTAAGCAGATCATAGCACTAAATTCTGCAGTCTGGGTGTGGGGCTGCAGGATAATGCACTGGACTGCAAGATTGGTTCGATCCTTGGAAACCCTATACAGGGTCCCTATGAAACGTAACTGACTTGATGGCACTTAACAACAACAACACTAAATTACAGTAGCCTGATTCTTTTATCTTTGCCAACCATGCTGCTTCATTCCTTTTGCCCTGGAAGGTCAAACCTATTTTAAGAGTTTTCAGAGATCTCAACTCTGCTAAAAATGCAGTTCTGTACTTGTCAACATTAATATTATTAGCTATGCTAGTCATTCACCTTTCTCTTTTAGGAAATGAGATTACTATTTTACCTATGTGTATACTAAATTATAATCATTGTACACTAATATGTTGTTGTTGTTGTTTTTGTTATGTGCTGTGGAGTCAGTTCCGACTCATAGCGACCCTGTATAGGGTTTCCGAGGCTGTAAATCCTTACAGGAGCAGAAAGCCTCATTTATGAGGGGGATTCAAAAAATTCATGGGAAAAGTGAATGAAAGGATAATGGAATTTTTCCATGAAAGTTTTGAAGTCTCTGGTAAAACAATCACAAAAATAACTAAGTACAAATTATAGCATGTTTTCAATTACAAAATTTCAAGGAATTAACAAAATTATTAATTTGGAGTATTACATATTTAATATATTTGCCTTTATTTAAACTATGCCTTTGAATGTCAACAATCATAAACACGCTATAGTTAGCTAGGTCAGGGACCTTGCTTGTGAAGTTGTTGTTGTTGTTATGTGCCGTCGAGTCGGTTCCGACCCATAGCGACCCTGTACAGGGTTTCCGAGGCTGTAAATTTATTTATTGGGGTCCTGCTAACAGACTCACCAGGGGCTCCTCGGAAGCCCTATACAGAGCAGAAAGCCTCTTCTTTCTCCAGCAGGAGCGGCTGGTAGTTTCGAACTGGTGACCTTAAGGTTCACAGCCCGATTCGTAATCACTACGCTACAATTCCTGTGTGAACTCACTAGTTATATACTTGAACCCAAAGCAGACATCTATTATCAGAAAACCATCAAATGCATGCTATTCCATCTAGTTTGTTAGTAAATGTGAATGGACCTATAAGAACAATTACGAAGGGTGGAGGTTGGGAGAGACTCAACTGTGCTCATATCCTAATACGAGGGGGCTTCAAAGCATTCGTGATAAAATCTCATCTATTAATTCCTTTTCTACAAACTTTTTGATGCATCCTCATATATGGGATGTATACTGTAGGAAAAGCACTGGACTGCGAATCACAAGGTCAGCACAACTGCTCTACAAGAGAAAGATGAAACTTACAGCTTTGGAAACCCTATGTTGTTGTTGTTAAGTGCCATAGAATCAGTTCTGACTCATAGCTACCCTGTACAGGGTTCCCAAGAAGCAGCTGATGAAACCACCGACCTTGAGGGCCAGGCCACCCTGCAGCGCCACACCAGGACTCTTATATACAGGATGGCAATGAGGTGGAACTGACTCCACAGCACTAAACAAGCTTAGAGTTATTTTAACATGCTAAATCAGTATTTTCATGTAATGAAGGCAGTGGGTATTAAACTAACAAATGATCATTAATGCATCTTCACACCATCCATTTCCCACAGCTGCCAACATGAGATTTACAACATAATGTATTTTGGTATGCTTGTGGCAAATGTTTTGGGCAGAGCTATATGAGGAAGTCTGACTAATCCATATTTTAAACTAATCCTATTAGTACCTCTTACACTTCAATTTGACTACTAAACAACAGAACTGAGTCCTTAAAGAGGCTGTGCCCAATTCACCTTTATACCCTTAGTATTAAGCATAGTACCTGGTACACAGTTGCTGACTCACATCAACTCTGTATAGGGCTTCCGAGGAGCCCCTGGTGAGTCTGTTAGCAGGACCCCAATAAATAAATGTTTTTTCAATAAATGTAAAAATGGTTACAAGCTAGATTTTCTTACTCACCTTTGAACTCTTTGTTATGCAAACAAAGACAAGCATTTTTAGGCACTTGGTCTGGAGATTGTTATGCTGATGTTGTCAGTTCTGACTCAAAACAACACCCTACAGGGGTTTCTGAGGAGCAGCTGGGTTTGAAATGCCAGCCAACCTTGTGGGTTGGCAATTCAATGCTTATACTACAGAGCCTCACCAGGACTCCAGAAATTAATTCATTCATGAGTCAGAAATGACCATGTCCTTTACCGTAAAATTGAGTCTAAAAAAAATTTTTTTTTCCTTGATAGTAGACAAACGTTGTTTGTTGTAGCTTTTTAACTGTGACTACTCAGGGATATAATTATTCTGTTAACATTTATTTTCTAACTGTTGAACATATTGGAGAAACCTCACTGGATGAATTACAAAGTGTCCCAGGAAATCTTGATACTTATAAATTTTAAGTATGCATATTTCTTTTCATATAATCTGGTCATTTGACATTTTTCTTTTTTTGTGTGACTCAGTTTCTCAATTTCCTACTTGTAACTTTTCAGCTTCTATTTCTTTTCAGCTTGCTAATTTCTAATTCTTGTTGACATTTATTCATTTCCAGTAAGGATGCGAGCACTGTAAGGGTGCTATAGCTAGCTGTAGGTGAGAACAGATTAGTAGATGCTCTTCCAATTACACTGATGATGCAGTGGGTTAAGCACTAAAAGTTTGGCAGTTCTAATCCATTAGTCACTCCATGGGAGAAAAATGAGGCAGTCTACTTGTATAAAGATTTACAGCCTTAGAAACCCAAGTGCAACAGTTCTACTCTGTCCTATAGGTTAGGTATGAATTGTAATTGACTAGACACTGGGTTATCAGGATCTGGAAAATAAGAGTGGAATTTTAGTTACTGGAAAAATAACAATTTCTTGATACCTTCTGAAGGACTCTAACAAGGTGTTTTTTAAAGGAAGTTGTTAAGTGCAGTCATGTTGTTCAATCTCAGGAGCGGAAAGCTTCATCTTTCTCCTGCAGAGACTAGAATCAGTGCTTATCGTAGGGAGCTACTGTGCTCCCTTTTAAAGATATTGATGAAATACTATTGTTGTTATTAAGTGCCATTGAGTTGGTTCAGTTTCACAGCGACCCTGTACAGGGTTTCCAAGGTACGGCTGGTGAGTTTGAACTGCTGACCTTCGGTTCAAACCAACTTCATGATCCAGTGCTTATCGTACAGCTCCACCCCAGAATTCTGACAAAACACTAAGCAACGTTCCCCCCCTTTTTCTTGTTTGTTGTTATGTGCTGGTCCAGCTCATAGTGACCATGTATAGGGTTCTGAGAAGTGGATGGTGGGTTTGAACCCATGACCTCAAGGTTGGCAGTCCAGTGTTTATACTGCATCAGGACTATCTTGTTTACGACTATTATAACGGACAATTATTTAAAACTTTTTTGAAAACTAAAATTCTATCAAATCCTTATAAGAATTTTAAAGAGTAATATATCACATATTTATCATTTGCTAAGTGAGTAGCTAACTGTACAATGAACAATATTTACCTGAAATAGAGTGATGAGGTAAATGTTTTTTCGTAACAATTTTATTTTGCTCTCCAAATCCCAGTCAACAGTCTCAACTGTAACTTAAAGGCAATTACCAATGAAAATTTATTATCAGCCATGCTATGGATAGAATATCAACATGGAAATGTAATGTCAGAGTTTGTCATTTTAAAGCTGTAAGAGACCTGACTTTGGTTATTTCAGGGTTCTGAACCATGGTACTACTGGCATTTTGGGTTGAAGAATTCTGCTGAGGAGCTATCCTGGGCACTGCAGGATCTTTGCTAGAGCTGTTGGCTCTAGTCACTAATGTTTCTAGACGATGCCAAATGTTCCCCGATGGGCAAAATCACCACTGGACTAGTCTCACTCCCCTACCCAACAGATGACAAAATCCACATCCAAAAAGTCTGACTTGCTCAGGGTCATATAGTTAGTGGAGAAACTAATACCAGAATTTGCCAGAGATCTATTCCAGTATTCTCATTTTACTATCTTGAAATGGTATTAAAAAGATACATCTAGAATTAAGGAATTCTGGTACTGTAGTGGTTACAAATCGGGCTGCTAACCTCAAGGTCATCAGTTGGGAACTACCAGAAGTTCTGCGGGAGAAAGATGAGCGTTTCTGCTCCTGTTACGATTTACAGAATTGGAAACCCTATGCAGGGTCACTGTGAGTCAGAAGCAACCACAACGCACTCCACCATCTAGAATTATGTTGTCTGAATTAACCCAATGGCAGTGTGTTTAGCATCAAGTGAACTGACATCTTTTAATGTGTTTAATATATACATATTAAAAGATATTTAAAGAAAAAAATGTGATTAAGCAAAAGCTGTTTTTTCTTGAGATGGTTATAAATATTCCTGTGAATATTCCTGCCAAGCTGAATTGCAGTTCTGACTCCTAGAAACTGTTCAAGCTTACTTGCTCTTGACTATGTACTTTTGCATATAAAACCAAAAATCCAGATTATTTCAGAATCATACTAATCTTATGGATTAGGCTGACTAGATAAACACTACATCTAGTTTTCCAAAAGCTGTTAAGAATTAAGAGAACAGCATCTCGTTGCAATGAATTTGTAACTTCCATTTTTAATGAATGGCACTGATAGTGTTAATGAAGTTTTAAGATTTAGATTTATTGCCTTGCCATTCCTGCAAAGTGAAAGGCGTCAAAGAATATAATTTATCATGGAAGCGGGCAGAAATAAAATTTGTAGTTTTAGCAGCGTAGAGGTTACGAATCAGGCTGCGAATCTCACAGTCAGCACTTCGAAACTACCAGCTGCTCCACGGGAGAAAGATGAGGCTTTCTGCTCCGGTAAAGATTTGTAGCCTCAGAAACCCTGTACAGGGTCGCTATGAGTCGGAACCCACTCCACGACACATAACATTTTGGCTTTTTTATTTTGAGACAAAAGACAACATAAGGCACCATAGCAAATACTAAAATTGATTTATGAAACTTAAGATGCCTAAATGTTTGTCTTGGCATGGCGCTGTAGGATAAGCACTGGACTGATAAGGCCGATTGGTGGTTCAAACCAGCAGCTCCTCGGAAATCCTATACAGCGTCACTATGAGTCGAAGGCACTAACAACAAACGTTTTATTCAGATTCTTTGCAGCTGGATCCTGCGTCACCATAATCCCCTAAACCACTTTAAAGTCCTATTTACGGTTAGCAAACAGCAGATTGTTAGCAGCGATATAGTATTTGGGAGAACTCAAACATCTTAGAGATGGTCAAGAAAAAGACTTTGTATGTTAGGGAAATGTGTTGGTTTATACCCATTAAGTCAGAGCACTATTACGGTAGGCCTAAGAAACTTAGACGCTTGTTTTGCAGGATCATTGTCTCGAAAAGCTAGGAAAAGCCTCCAGGATTCCCCAAAGCAGCTTCCTCCGAGGGCCTCCGAAACTTGAAGCTCCTGTGCTACTTCCTACTCGCCCTAAATGCTTAACTCCACCTCTCCTAAGAGTCCTATCCCGCAGTCTCTAGACTGGTGAATTTCAAGATTGGTTACTTCACCAAACGGCGGTTTACTTCGTTCTAAGTCTAGGGCCTATCTCCTTCTTATCTGTGTCCCTTGAATTTTTGAAAGTCCCCCATTCCTTTCCCTGACACTCAAGATCCATAAACTTCGATCTGACCACCTTTCTGTCCCCAACTCCAACCTCAGCTTTCCCCGGTGAGGGGAGGCGCCCCTGTTCGATCCACACTCCCGTCTGGGAGCCCGAGGTTCTTTTCCAAGGCGCGGCGGGGCGCGGAGGCACAGCGGCCCGCTTCAGGTCGGCCATTTCGCACACTCAGGGCGCGCCCGGCGGCCTGGGCCGCGAAGTCGAGGGGCTGAGACGGGGCGGCCCCCGCCGCCGGGGCGGGAACTCACCTTCTCTGAGGCAGGGGCGGGCGTCTACAACTACTGTCCCCCTCCCCGCCAACGCCGCCAGCCGGGGTATAGGCCGGGGTGGAGGAGGCGGAGAGGCAGGGACAACCGCTGCCACTGCCGCCGCCTCCGCCGCCGAGCAGGCGGGGCAGAAAAAGGAGGCGGAGACCGCGCTTCCTGAGGGGAAGTCGCTGACACCACCAGCGGGTGACTGGACGGCGCCGACTCCATGACGGCGTGGCGCACGACTGCGCTTGCGTCGGCCACCTCCCTCGTCTGCAGCCGCTTTTAGCCCCGCCTTCCAACTTGCTCCGCCCCTCTCGTCTTTTCATCTGACCTGCGCGGCGTCGCATCTGTAGTCACGAAGCTAACTCTTATCTACTGAGCCCTGCTTCTTTGCTTTCCGTTGTTAATGTTAACTGCCATCAAGTGGGTTCTGACTCATAGCGATCCGGTATAGGATTTGAGCCGCTGACCTGTGGTTCGCAGTCCATGGTACAGCGCCACACCAGGAGTCCATGGGAGGGATAGAACATCATGTGGGGCCGTTTATCACACTGAGATTTTTTCTGAATTTTATATATTCTTTTATGCAGCATGCTGTGACTTGTTTCACTCAATATCTTGGGAGTTTTTTTCATGCCGTTGCATATTGTTGTGTGCCGTCCATCGAACTCGAGTCTGCTGTGGCTCATGTTGTCAGGTGCCATAGGGTCGGAACCGACTCATAGCGACCCCATGCACAGCAGAACAAAACAATGTCCGATCCTGGGCCAACCTCACTACCGCTGCCACACTTGAGTCCATCAATGATGCCACCTGGCCAATCCATCTTGTTAGGGGTCTTCCTCTTTTTCTCTGACCCTCCACTTTACCCAGCATGACACCCTTCTCCAGCGACTGTTCCCTCCGGACAATATGTCCAAAGTATGAGAGATGAAGCTTAGCCATCCTGGCCTCCAAGAAGCACTCTGGTTGCACTTCTTCCAAAACAGATCTATTGGTTCTTTTGGCAGTCCATGGCAATTTCAGTATTCTCCTCCAACACCACAACTCAAAGGCATCAATTCTTCTATGATCTTCCTTATTCACCCTCCAGCTTTCGGATATGAGGTTATTGAAAATACCATGGCTTGGGTCAGGCGCACCTTAGTCCTCAAGCTGACATCTCTGCTCTTCAGTACTTTAAAAAATTCCTGTGCAGCAGATTTGCCCAATGCAATACGTCGTCTGATCTCTTGATTGCTGCTTCCGCGAGTGTTGATAGTTGATCCCAGAAGAATGAAGTCCTTGACAACTTCAATCTTTTCTCCATTGGTAAGAATGTTGTTTATTGGTCCAGTGGTGAGTATTTTTGTTTTGTGGCTCATAGTGACCCTATATAGGGTTTTTGAGAGTAACTAGTGGACTTGAACTACAGATCTTGAAATTGTTTTATTCTACAGCGCCATATCAGAGTTGTTGCATCTTGTTGTTGTTGTTAAGTGCCGTGGAGTCGATTCCGACCCATAGAGACCCTGCATAGGGTTTCCAAGGAGCATCTGGTGAGCTTGAACCACCAACCTTGCGGTTCAAACAGCTTTGCTGTCTGACGCATTAACCCACAGTTAATGGGCATGTCTCCTGGCACCCTGTGCAAGAGTTTTTCTCTCTTTTCTGTGAAACTAACATGACATTATTTCAGGTTCTCATCATGTCTTGCAGCTGTTGAGTGCTGTTTAATTGGTCCCAACTCTGCTGTTGTTTGCAGTGGAATTGTTTCTGATTCATAGCAATCCTATGCAAAGCAGAATGAAACACAGCTGGGTCCTGCACCAACCTCAAAATCGTTAGAGCCCATTGCTGCTGACACTGCTAATCTATGCCATTTGGTGTCTTCCTCTTTTTTCCACGGACCCTCCACTTTACCAAATATAATGTCCTTCTCCAGGGACTTGTCCCTCCTAACAACATGTATGAAGTATGAGAGAGAAGTTTCACCATCCTGGTTTCTAAGGAGTACTCTGGTTGTACTTCCAACACAGACCTGTTTGTTCTTCTGGCAGTCCA
>NW_006408859.1:1130363-1135003 GCF_000296735.1 Chrysochloris asiatica | reverse complement strand
TCCCTAAAGCTGCTGTGTATGTGGTACTTGGTCCAGGCCGCTCCTGCTGTGGACATCTTAGATGAGCAGCTAGTCGATTCTGCTGGCTGACTGCTGTCTCCTGCCTTCTCTACTAAGCCAGCTCCTGGTAAGGTCAGCGCACCTGTGGTGAGAACCTGCTGGAGAAGATCCTGGTGTGGGCCAAGGGGGTCAAGGATACCCAAACCAGGGTAGGGTGCCTAGGGCACATGCCTTTCCTTGGGTGCCCTACGTGACCACACTGAGCAAAACATGGAGACCAGACCCACTGAGTTTCAGGAGTTGATGGTGACCAGGGTTAGGAGTTTGGGCCTGGGTCTCTAGGTGTCTTCAGGTTGCGTGCACCAGCAGAGCAGAAGTGGAACTTGGACTGTTGAACATCTTACTACCTGGCACAGAGACACCCAGGTGTCCCAGCACACAGACTTATATGAAGTTGCAAATTTTCTGAATGGGTGTTAAATAATAATGCATACCAGTACAGTGTGTCCAGCTTCCTGATTGCATCTTTTCCCATACCCTCATTTCCCCAACTTGCTTAACCTTATGATTTCTCAACTTTAAGCCTTTACTGATTCCTGTAAACACGATCTACTGTAAGTTATGCTAGTGTACAACTCAATTTATTGTACAAGCTTCCTGGACTGTACTCTTCCCTACTTGTTTATTTATTTTAAATATTTTATTGTGTTTTAGGTGAGTGTTTACACAGTGATTACATGCTTGGCTGCTAACCAGAAAGTTGGTAGTTTGACCCCATCAGCTGCTCCTAGGAGAAACATGTGGCTGCCTACTTCCATAAAGAATTACAGCCTTGGAAGCCCAATGGGGCAGTTCTACTTTGTCCTACAGCAGGGTTACTGTCAGTCACAATCGACTCCATGGGAATGGGTTTGGTTTAGATATTATGTACTGTTAAGTGATATTGGTTGTATTTTCCACATTGTGTCAACAGTCTCATGATTTCTTTTCTGATTGTTCAGTTTTTCTTAATCTAGCTTCCCTGGTCTCCCTGATTTTCTCTTCTTTGTTTTAAAGTAAATCTTGATTGTATAGTCTCATATATATGATTGTGTTTTTGTTTTTTAAGGATAACACTACTAATGGGTGATACTGTTTATTTTATAAACCACTTTGCCATTGAGCTGAAAGGTGACCTCTGGGAGTAGTTTCAGTTCAAATAAAAAGGTGTCAGAGATTCATTTTGTCTCTCTGAGTCCAGTAAGCCAGATTTTTTTAAAAAAAGAATTTGAGCTTTTTCCTACAATATTCTCTGATTCTCTTTGGGTCAGTAGTGGTAGCTGGGCACCTAATTTTTCTAATCTCAGGATAGATGAGGCTGTGGTTTGTGTAGGCAATTAGTTCTATTGACTTCTTCCTTCTTTGAGTTTTTTATTTCCTTCTTTCTCTTTTGCCCTAGATGAGTAGAGACCAATTATCGTATATTAGTTGGCCACTTGAAAACTTTTAAGTCCACAGACAATACTTGCCAAACTAGGATGTAGATCATAATCTCTTTGGACTACATTGTACCATTTGACTGAATTGTCTCACAAGACTATGGTCCTAAGCTTCCAAACCTAGTAAACCAATTCCTTGAGGTGTCTAGTTACATCTGAGAACTATCTGGGACTGTGCCCTTCCCTTTGTTCTAAGATTTATTCTTCCCCTCAGAAATAAACACTATCCCTAAGTCAGCATTTCTAATTCTCGTGCATTTAAAAGTATTTTTACTATGTATGTGTATAACCACAATTAATATGACACATTACTTTGCATGGTTCAAAACTATTTTCTGCCTTCTCCATATCCTAAGCTATTCTACCCAGTGAATAGTTCTCGCTTCTCCCCCATCCCTTGTAACCATCATAGAATGTTTATTATAGAATGAAAACCTTTTTTGTAATTTTGTAGTAGTGGTCTCATACAACATCTATCCCTTTTCGGCCTACTAATTTCTCACAGCATAATGTCCCCCACGTTCCTCCATGTTATGCAGTGTTTTTAGTAATGCTATGCTTATCAGCCAGCACTCATCTGTCAATTTTTCATACTATGGTGGCTTGTGTGTTGGTGTGTTTCTGGAGGCTATGCCACTAGTATTTTAAATATCAGCAGGGTCATCCATGGTGGACAGGTTTCAGCTGAGCTTCCAGACTAACACAGACTAGGAAGCAGGAGAAACAGACTACTCCCAAATATTTAGTTACTGAAAACCTTATGAATAGCAGTGGAACACTGTCAGATACTACCAGAATATTTAATATTGAAACATAATGAAGAGCACTAGAATACCGTCAGATCTAGTGTTGGAAGATGAGCTCCTCAGGTTGCAAGGAACTCAAAATGTGACTGAGGAAGAGCTGCCTCCTCAAAGTAGAGCTGACCATGATGACACAAATGGAGCAAAGCTCTCGGAACCTTCATTTTCTGTTGAGGCACAACTCAAAATGAGGATCAACAGCTATAAACATCTATTAATAATAAGAACATGGAATGTACAAAGTATGAACCTAGGAAAATTGGAAGATGCTATTGTCTACCGTTGATCAGGTGGAATGTGTACTGGATTTCCCAGTGGGTAGAGTTGCAAAGGATACATTTGTGGCTGGGCTGTATGGGCACAGTTGTCTCTTGTAGATGGAAAAGAGGAGAACCCCTCTTCTCATATACAGACCAGGAAACAAAACAGGATAAATAAGCAACCAACAATGAAAAGAGAAAATAATAAAGGAGAAAAAAGAAATAAAAACAGGCATCAGATAGAAGAAAATAATAATAACTAAAAAGAAAAAAGAGGGACAGAAAAATTAAGTTATCAAAGAGAAAAATAAGAGAGAAAATATAAGGAAGAAATTAAAGAAATAGAAAAAAAATTTTTTAGAAAAGCCAAAAAAAAGACAGAAGATGAAAAGAGAGTTGAGAGTAGCAAACAAAGATCAAAAGTGTGGGTTGGGGAAGAAGAGGGGAAATGAGAAACAAAAGAAAAGAAGGAAAAACAAAAGCAGAGATAGAAAGGACAAAATTCAAGGGAATGGAAAGAAAAGATGAAGGGAAAAGAATAAACAAGCAAAAACAATAAAACATTACAAAAGGAAACAAACAAACAAACCTAAAACAAAACAAAACAAAAAACCAAGCAGCTTTCTATCTGGAGAAAAGAAAACTGGCAGCTTTTGCAAGCCAAGGAGCTCTTGAGATGCTTGTGGGAGGGATGTGACAGCTGAGTTCTTGGCCCTGCATGAAGTTCCTATAGGCTTCAGTGTTATTCAGGGCACTCAACCAGGAAGTAGTTCATGGAGGTCCTTGATGGAATTGGTTTCAGTGTCTGTTAGGACAACCGAGCAGCAAGTGGGCGGGTGACCATTAGATGCTGGTCTGATGACTCTTCGGGTTCTGTAGATCTGGAGCAGAGCCTGCTTGAATCCAGGTAATAAACCTGCGCAAATGGCCCTGACCTTACACTGGTGTGTCTGTACTAGAAAGCAGAGTCTGCACTGGGGGTGGATGAAGGTGGGAGTTGGCCACCAGGAAGGTGTGGGAAAAAAGAAGGAATCTCACCTCCCCCATTGTGTGTGTGTGTGTGTGTGTGTGTGTGTGTGTGTGTGAATCTGTTTGTCTGTGACAGATTCTAGTTCCAAAGCTGCTCAAGGAAGTTCAAGATGGTCTCACTGTGTCTGGCCTGCTTGCTGTTCATGTCTCCCTCTCTCACTATCCCTGCTCAGCTTCTCCTCCCAGCAAGCATTCAATCCACTTCTCAAACCTTTACTCTGAAGTTCAAGGTTCCAGGATTTCCATCTGTGTCTGTTACATTTGAACTCTCAACTTAGTTGTAGACGGGTTATGTAGGGCCTCTGCCTAGTCCACCAACTTGCTGGAAGTCTGATGTATCATTTTTTGGATTATGTTTTTGGATTCTATTGGCTAAGACTTTATTCAGAATTTTGCATCTATGTTCATGAAGAATATTGGTGTATAATTTTCTTTTTTAGTGATACTGGTTTTGGTATCAGGGTTGTGATTGCTTCATAAAATGAATTTGGGAGCAGTCCAACCTTTTCGATATTCTGGAATAATTTAAGTAAAATTGGTATTTGTTAGAATTCACCAGTAAAGCCACCTGGCCTGGACTGTTTTTTTTTTGTGTGTGTGTGTTGTTGTTACTGGGAGTTTTTAATGATTTCAATAATTTTCTTCTTTTGTTATAGGCCTGTTCAAGTTATGTACTTCAGTTTGTGGTAGTTTATGTGGGTCATGTGCTTCTAGAAACTTGTCCATATCTTCTAGATTTTCAAATTTATTGGAGTACAGTTTTTTGTAGTATTCTCTTATTATCCTTTTTATTTCACTTCGTTCTGTTGTGACGTCAACCATATACTTTCTTATTCATTATTTGCATCTTCTCCTTTTCTTTTAGCCAGTGCTTTGGCAATTTTATTAATCTTTTCAAAGACACAACTTCTTGTCTTGTTTATTCTTTCTACTGTTTTTCTATTTCATTTATTTTGAGGTATGTCTTTTGTAGACAACATACCGAAGGATCCTGTTTTATTATCCATTGTACTACTGTCTTTTGACTTATATATTTAATCCATTTACATTTACTGTAATTATCAATAGGT
>NW_006408859.1:1101526-1112820 GCF_000296735.1 Chrysochloris asiatica | reverse complement strand
GCTGTTCGTACAAGATTGGAGCCACAGATACAACTACAGCTCTGGGTTGGTACTCCCTCTCTCTTTCTGATCTTGTGGCAGGTACATTTTTTCCATGTATATTAGGCTGAATGTGTTCCAGAGCACAGAGTCTAGAGGACAACTTCATAAGTGCTAGGCTCAGCCACTTGCCCCTGGAGGTAGCTTCTGGATGTTGTGAAGCCCTGAGATACTAGATGTCATGAAAGTATGCGTTTATTTTAAAGCTAACCTGGATTGAAGAACTCCTTTATTTCCCCTCTTAGGTGTGTGTGATGCTTGCTTTTAGGGGCACCCTTTAAAAATATCTTCCATGCTTCCAGTAATTCTTCTGACTTAAAAATCGGGATATATGTGTTGACAGATAATTTTTGGTTTGCTTCTGAGAGTCAAAGGAGTTTCAGGAAATGCAGTTTGGTTGAAGAAGCATTAGCATTTTGGGCACATCTTGCTAGTTTTTGTTTTTGTTTTTTTTGGTGGGAGGATATGGCTGACTGAATAAAATAGTTACCATTTAATGACTCTTTATTGATCGTCAACCCCTGTGCTGTGCCTTTACACGTATTACATCATTTAATCTTCACAACAATTTAGTAAGGTAACAATTTATTTTGCAGGGTGTAGTGGCTGGTTAAATTCAAATCTATCTGATTTAGAAGTGATATAAGGAAGACCGCAGAAGAATTGATGCATTTGAGTTATGTGTTAGAGAATATTGAAAGTACCATGGGCTGCCAAAAGAACAAATAGATCTGTGTTAGAAGAAGTACAGCTAGAGTGCTCCTTGTAGGCCAGGATGGCCAGATTTTGTGTCACATATTTTAGACATATTGTCAGGAGGGACCAGTCACTAGAGAAAGATATCTTGTTTGGTAATGTGCAGAGTCAAAGAAAAAGGGGAAGACCCCCAGCGAGATGGATTGGCAAAGTGTCAGCATAAGTGGGCTCAAGTGTACTAACAATTGTGAGGTTGGCCCAGGACCGGGTAGTGTTTCATTCTGTTGTGCATAGGGTCACTATGAGTTGGTGCCAACTCAATGGCACCTAACTACAACAACTTTTGAACAACTGTACATATAGGCTCCAGGACACAGAGTCCCCCATGGAATGAAAATCAGAACATGATTTTTAGTCAGAGGTCTAGATCTGTAAATGTCTTTCTTTATAACCTCACTTCCTCATCAGAGGGCAGCTTGGTAGCCAGAAAAAGTAAAGCTTAATCCAATGGGGACTTCATAATTGTCCCCCTTTGTTCTCACACTTGGGTCAGAGTTCATGGGTAATTTCCAAGAAGCCGACACCTGTTTAATGGAGATTTCACTGAAAGACAGAAACAAGTTTTTATTTTCAAGGCCCACTTTCTCTTTTTATCAAGTCTGGGCTCCCACATCATCAAGAGGAGGGAATTCTCAGACCTCCATGCTGTGGTGCATGTGTGTGTGTCCCACACCATGGAAGCCCCAGGGAATAGTAGAGAAGAATGATGGGTAATGGCCCTGTAGAGGTCTAAATTGTCTGCTTACCATTGCCCATTGCTGTGGAGCTGATTCGGACTCATAGTGACACAGGAGGACACAGCAGGACTGCTCCCTAGGGTGTCTGAGACTGGAAGTATTGACGGAAGCAGACAGCTTCATCTTTTTTCCTTTGTGCAGCTTGTGGGTTGGAAACTCCAACTTTGCTGTTGTTGTTGAGTGCCGTCGAGTCAATTCTGACCCATAGCAACCCTGTATAGGGTTTCCAGGGAGTAGCTGGTGAACTTGAACCATTGACCTTGCAGTTCAGATGACTTTGCAGTCTGACATATTAGCCCACAGCGCCATGTTCGCAGCCCAACAATTAACCCCCTGCACCACACACATGCACACATGTTACGCATATGCTGATGAAGGAGCCCTTTGTGGCTCAGTGGTTAAACACTGTTCCCTTATAGATTGTTGTTGTTAGGTGCCATCGAGTTGGTACTGACTCATAGCAACCCTATGTACAATAGAACGAAACACTGCCCGATCCTGGGCCAGTCTCACAATTGTTGCCACGCTTGAGCTCACTGATGCTGCCACTTTGCCAGTGCATCTCTGGGGGTCTTCCTTTATTGCTCTTGTGTTGGTTCTGATTCATAATAGCCCTATAGGACAGAGCAGGACTGTTCCAAGGAGTTTCTGAGGCTATCAATCTTTATGGAAGCAGATGGCCTCATGTGGGGTGGCTGGTGGGGTCAAACTACCAACCTTATGGTTAGCAGCATAATGCTTAACACTTTATACCAGTAGGGCTCCCCTCTTAAAGACAGTTTCTGACGAAGTGACTGGCTTACAAGACTTCAAGTGGGAGCTTAGTTTAAGAGGGTGGGGTTAAAGAAAGAGTCCCCACTGAATAGCTATCATCTTGTCTAGATGAGTCTGTTGAAAGGAGCTGGGGATAAGATTCGTAACATTCAATAGTGAATAACTGTTATCATGACTAATCGTGACTGTCACACTTGTAAAGGTAGAAGTTTTGTAACAAAAAAAGGGAGTAGTTAATCTTACAGTCCAGAAACAGAGGACCCTAGGACCATCAAGAGAGGAACGCACAAATAGAATGCAAGACCTTATCTAGAGAAGCAGCAGCGCCAGAGATGGAGGCAGAGATGGGGGCATGGAGAGGGGGCATGGCTGAGGACTCTAGATTCATCAACTAAGAAGAGAAGGAGTAGGAACTGGTGGCCAGGAGCAGACTTGCAGAATGTGCCCTTTGGAGATGTAAATTATTATATATGCCTGAGTGGGTTTTTTTGTTTGTGTGTTTTTTAAAAAGCTAAAGTGGATAGAGAGAAATACTTTTAACTAATGGTAAATGGAGGGGATTATAATCAGTGTAATGAAACAAGTCATATGAATGGTTGAATGTGAAACTGCTGATGTGCCCTGTAAACTTTCACTTAATCCACAATAAAAACCTTGAAAAAAAAGACAGTTGCTGCTAAGTGTTGTTCCAACTCACAGCAACCCTGTATAGGGTTTCCGAGGAGCAGAAACTCTATGGATGTAGTTTTGTTCTATCCTATAAGGTTGCTATGAGTCAGGATCAACTTGATGGTTCACAACAACAATATGCCAAAAGGATCAGTTTAGCTTTTCTTGCTTCTCTCAAACAGCTCACCCATAGGAAAGGGACTAAGAATTCAAGGCACCTGTATCACTTGAGAAAGTACAAGCCTGCAGCTGAAGGCTTCCAGAGCAGCAAATATCACCTTGCCTCTTTTCTTGGACCCTTCAGCTGTTGGATTTTGATTGACAGAGGCATCTGGCTGCTAAAAATACCCTAGTGATCAAGTGCTCCCTACTCCAACTTGAGCTGAACATGACAGGATCTCAGTACTTAGCACATACAGATAACTTCTTCTTGCAAAGGAATTTTCAAAAATTTTTAGGCCATTAGGTCTAGAACCACACCTATTCCAGGTCACTTTCTGCTCTCAGTCACTTGATTGGGTGATAAATTTGAGACTCTTGCCAGATCACTGTCTTCTTGTCTACAGAAAAAGTGGCTGAGGGGGAGGTGAGGGCCCAGTGGCTGAGAGGGGGTAGGGAAGGGGAGGTATCTTGCCCATTTATAGTCTTGCTCTTTGGTATACTCAAGGTGCTGAAATAGCAACCATGTAAAGAGACTTGTCTCAGAGTTAAGTATCTGCTGTGCTGGCCTGGACGTCTCTGAGATGACAATAGGGGGAATGGAGAACGTGGAAGTCTTCACTTCTGAGGGCAAAGGCAGGGGTCTGAAAGCCACTAAGGAGTTCTGGGCTTCCGATGTCATCTTTGCTGAGCGGGCTTATTCTGCAGTGGTTTTTGACAGGTATGAAACCTCTCCTGCTGGTTAGACTAGTGCCCAACTCTAAAATAGATGTTCTCAAAATCATCAGGGAAAGGATTAAAATCCATGTGATCATTTTAAGCAAAATGGGACATCCAATAGTCAGCTGTTTTCTGGCATAGCTTTTCCTGCAAGAAGTCTTTGCTGATGTGATTGGCTCTGGTCCCTAGAGGCCAGTTGTAAAGGTGAGCTAAATGCTTTGGGGCATTTTTCATACAACACTGGTGAACTTTGCCTAATGGGTATACTTCCAGCGAAAGGGGGTGGAAAGGTGGGTGTGGTGCTATAAGAAACATCTTCTAACCCAAGGCTCCATGTTTTTAGCTTCTTTTGACGTAATAAATATTTTAGAGCATAATGTAATTGCTGAGACTTAAAAAATTATAAGTAATTATATAAGTAACAGAGGCATAAACATTCATCTTTGAAAAACTAGAATTTAACTAATAAAGCTGTGATTCCCCCTTTTTTATCATCTTCTTTCTGCTTTCTCAATCTCAGTCTCTTCTATCTTCCCTCAGAAGTAGCCCCATTGAGATTTTAATGTTTCTTTCTAGAATGTTCTCTCTCTCTCTCTCTCTCTCACACACACACACATACACACACACACACACACACACACACACACACACACACACATATATATATTTGTTGTTAATTGCTTTCAAGTAAATTCTGAGCCATAGAGACCCTGTACAGGATTTCCAAGGCTGTAAATCTTTACCAGGGAAAGCCTCATCTTTCTCCCGCAGAACAGCTGGTAGTTTTGAACTGCTGACATTAAGGTTCATAGCTCAATTCATAGTCACTACACTACCAGAGCGCTCTCTCTCTCTCTCTCTCTCTCTCTCTCTCTCTATATATATATATATGTATGTATGTATGTATATATTAGCAAAATGTATAGTGGTAGCTTGTGTATGTATATTTACAGAAGAGGTATCAATTTTCAAGTGTCAATCTAGAATTTTTCACCCAACAATATGTTTTTGATGTCTAGGGAGCTTGAAATATATAGATAATTTTTTCTTTTGTGAATCTTCAAAGACCTGTTGCTCTTTTTGTTTTTAAATTGCATATGGATATATCCATGTTGCTCAGTATGCTACCAGGGGACTTCAAAAATTTCGTGGAAAAATTCCATTATCTTTTAATTCCATTATTTCCATAAACTTTTTGAAGCCACCTCAAATATGTTGTAAATCCTCCACATTATGAATATATGAAAATTTGTTGTCCCCGATCCTATTCTGAAACATTTCATGGTTTCCATAAAAACAAACATGTCTACAATTCAGATATTTAACTGTAGCTCCTTATAGTGCACAGGTGTGACTGTTCTCTAGGATGTGTATCTAGAGGAAGGATTGAGGGACTGCGGGGGGTCCTGGTTTCAGGATTGATGGCTCTCCACCACTCATCTGTCAGTTTGTCGTACTGTGGTGGCTTGTGAGTTTCTATGATTCTGGAAGCTATGCCACTGGTATTTTAAATACCAGCAGGGTCACCCGTGGTGGACAGGTTTCAAATGAGCTTCCAGACGAAGACAGACTAGGAAGAAGGAGTGACGAACTACTTCTGAATATTTAGTCGCTGAAAACCTTATGAATAGCAGAGAAACACTGTCAGATATAGTGCCGAAACAATTGTGAGGTTGGCCCAGGATCGGGCAGTGTTTCATCCTGTTGTACATAGGGTCGCTATGAGTCGGTACCAACTCCATGGCACCTAACAACACCAACAACAATGTGGCTGTATTAAATTTGCATCTTCACCTTCAGTGGATTAGAGTCCTTTTTCTCCACAATCTGATGTGTGTGCATACCACATATTTTAGTAAATTTTTTGTTAAAAAATTAAAACAACAATAACATAAAACCCTTACAACTGTGATTACATTATAATATATAATATATTAATATATAATATATGGTAATATGCTCTGAGCCAAAAGCTGGGATGATCTGTCTGACATTTCTGTGATCTGAACCAAGACTGCTTCTGGTAACTTAGGCTGCCTGGTTGGCTGATTGTACCAACTCTCTTGAGAATGGGAGCTGCTTTCAGAGATAACCTGAGTAGTGTTCAAATTCCTTTTGCTTCCTGCCTACCAACACCTTCAGGGAAAAGGTACACCAACACCTAAGGAACATGAGGGGCTGATGTGACAGTTATCACTTCTCAGGGGAATGTGTTTTATTTTATAACTTTATTTGTGTGTGTGTTTGGGGTGGGTGAATGTGGATAGGGAATCCCTTTGATTCAGAGCTAAAACAGAAAACACCAGAAATACAGGGGCTGTAAACACTGATCTTGGTATTGCTACTGAATTGCTCCCTGGCCTTGTCCAGACAGCTTCATTTGTTGATTTGAGTGGATTTTCTTTCCTTTTTTTATAGGAAAACACACATTTTAAGAAAATTCAGGAAGAAAAATATATTTCACACAAAGATAACGACTTAACATTGGCGTTTATTTTTTTCTAGTTTGTTTTATAACATAGGTTTCATTTGTTTATCTTACACAGTTGGGACTGTATTAAATAAACTATTATGTTTTTAAATTTAGCAATTTACATATGTTCTATCCTATTATACACTCACAAAGGAGCTCTGGTAGCATAGTGGTTATGAATCAGGCTGCGAACCGCAAGGTCAGCAGTTCAAAATGACCAGCTGTTCCATGGGAGAAAGATGAGGCGTTCGGCTCCTGTAAAGATTTACAGCCTCAAAAACCCTGTACAGGGTCGCTATGAGTCGGCACCGACTCCACGGCACATAGCCACCACCATACACTCACAAACGAAGTGGCTGGATGCTCTTGTAACATGCCCTTAAGACTGGACACTAGGCTGTTTACATGTTGCTCTTATAAATAATTAATTAGAAGTCATCACTATAAAACATTAGGGCACGTTGCAGATCAAAATGCTACAGGAAATGTTATTATTACAACGGTAATAAAAATTAGGATCATTTGACTAAGTGATCTTTAAAATGCAGCAAAAAATCTGAAGGGGATACTTTTTAAAAATGATTTATCCAAAGTTGTCACTACACAGAGGAGGGGGTGGTCATTTCTTTGGGCATACTCAGATGGCGAGACAGTTGAGAGGCATCAAATAAAGCTAGTCCTTTGCTTGTATTTTAGGTTCCTGGTGAGGCTCAGCCCCTGTAGACGAAACACTTGGCTGGAGAGGTAGAACTGAGTCATCCACAAAAGTTTATCTGTTCAATCATGCTATAAAAGTAGGACTTTCTAATTCTTGTTGTTTTAAGCCAAACTTCCTGCTCTACCTCTCCAAGCAGAGGGAATGTATTTGTTAATTGAACACTGCATTAAATGAGGAATTCTGGTAGCATAGTGGTTCCAAGTTGGGCTGCTAACCTCAAGGTCAGCAGTTCGAAACTACCAGCTGTTCCACAGGAGAAAGAAGAGGCTTTCGGCTCCCGTAAAGATTCACATCCTCGGAAACAATATAGAGGGTTGCTATGAGTCGGAACCGACTCCAAGACACACAACCACCAACCACCAATTCATTTAAATAATATATGTCACAATATCATGATACATATACATGTACACACAGAGTTAAGAAATACAACCTGAGAAACCACCATCCAACTTAACTTGTTGTACTCCGTTGAGTTGATTTTTTTATAAAGTCCCTGTGTGACAGAGTAAAACTGTTTTCTAGGCTGTACTTGTACAGCCAATTGTCAGATCTTCCTCCTGTGGAGCTGCTGGGTGGGTTCAAACTGCTAACCATTTAGCTAGCAGCTGAGTGCTTAACTATTACATCACCAGTGCTTCTCCAACTTAGCTAGAACATTCCAGAATATTACATCTTCCCTGTCTTTCCCTATCCTATTTCCTTCCTGCTTTAATAGTAGTTTATCACATACGTATATATTCCTAAACAATATACAGTTTAATTGCTTTACAAATAGACTTTATATTTTTTAGAGCAGTTTTAGGTTTTCCAAACATTGTGCAGAAAGCACAGAGAGTTTCCGTAGATTTCTTCCCCCTCTGCCCATTTTTACAACTTTTAGGTTCTGTTTTTGATCTATTAAAAAGAGGAATAGTATTCGATATCGTTTTATGATGCTTGCTTCTTTCACTTAAGTGACTGTTTTATTATTCTTCTGGATACTTTTGTGGTGTTGTGTGCCACCGAGTCAATTGTAACTCACAGTGACCCTCTAGGACACAGCAGAACTGTCCCATAGTGGTTCTTAGACTGTAGTCTCCACGGGAGCAGAGAGAGACTCTTTCCTTCCACTGAGTAATTGGCAGGTTCAAATTACTGACCTTTCATTCAGCACCATGGCACAACCAGTGCTTCTAGGATAGTTTTGTATAACTAGTAAAATGGACAAGTTCTTTGTGTGTTTATGTATATCACCATGAGCTTTTCCGTTTTTCTGCAAATGTATGGTGTGGACATTTTTATGTCTATCTCCTGGTGAACAGCTACATGAATTTTACTAGGGTGTTTTCTTGTTGTTGTTGTTAAGTGCCATGGGGTCATAGTGACCCTGTATAGGATTTTTGAGGAACGGATAGTGTATTTGAACCACTGACCTTGTGGTTCAAACCAACATTGAAGTCAAGTGCTTATCCTATAGTACCATGTTTTCCTAGGAGAGAAAATACTGGGTCATAATGTGCTGTAGGATAAGCATTGGATTGCTGACCACAAGGTTGGTGGGTCAAACCCAACAGCTGGTCCTCGGAAACCCTATGGGGGGTCGCTATGAGTCAGAACCAACTCCATGGCACTTAGCACCAATAATGTGTATGATGTTCAGTTTTAATGTCAGACTGGGTCCCACAGAGTTTGTTGAATCATTTTTGCTGATGGGGAAACAGACTTAGTGAGGTGAAGGAACTTCCTAAGGCCATGGTGCATCAGGGCCTTAGGAACTGAGTGTTCTGGTACCATATCCTGTCATCACCTCCCACTGCTCCAACAAGTAAGCTTTACAGCAGTGCCTACTTAATCTTATTTTGTTCTTGTCAGTCCAATGAATAGTTTTTAGTCTTAATAAAAGAAGGGGTACCCATTCATCAATTTCAGGAACATTGAAAGTTGGTTTCAACATAGATGAATCTAGAAAACACTGTTAAGTGAAATAAATTAGGCACAAGGAGACAGAGATATGATTCCACATACATGAAGTACCTACAATAAGCAAATTCATGGCACTGAAAAGTATATTAGAGACTACCATGGGCTGAGGGGAGAAAGAAGAAAAATGGGGAGCTATTACTTAAAGGAGACAGAGTTCAGGGTGATGGGAACCTTTTAGAAATAGACAGTAATGATGACTGTAGAGCATTCTGAATGGCATTAATGATTACTGAATTCTACACTCAAACAGGTAGGAGCTGCAAACTTTAATATATATTTTACCACAAATTTTAAAAAGCTGGTTCTGGGGTCTGAATATAGACCAAGAAGCTAAAAATTTACAAACAGGAATATGTGAATAATTTGAAAGAAAAAACATTCTTATAATAATAAATTAGTGTATTCATTTCTGGGGTGCTGTAACAAAGTGTCATAAACATTGTGCCTCCAGGAATGCAAACTTGTTTTCTTAAAGTAATAGAAGACACACACAAATACACACGCACCAACACACACAGGACTGTTTCTTTTTAGAGGCCACCCACATCTGATGGCTGATGGCTTCCTTCCTCTGTCTTCAAAGCTTGCTGCATAGTATCTTTCCCCTCCTCTGACCTCCTGCCTCTTTCTTACAAGGACCCTTTTTGATTGCGTTGATCCCATTCAAATAATCTAAATAAACTCCCCATTTTAAGATCCTTCAAACTGACCTTATGGTGTAGTGCTTTATCCTGCAACACACCAGGACTCCCACAACATACAGGAATCAATAGCTTCATCTTTCTCCCAATGAGTGGCTGGTGGGTTTGAATTGCTGACCTTGTGGTTAGCAGCCCAACACCTAACCCACAGCATCACCAGAGATGTAATGTATAGATATACATGTGTGTATTTAGGTAAAAAGAGGGAGACATGAGAAAAGACCAAGCGTCTTTTAAAGAAATTATTGTTAGTCAGCCTTTTTGGAAATCAAGCCAGTTATGAGATTCTTCACGTCTAGCAGGGACAGCTGGGCTTTCAGCCGGCATTCTTCTGTGTGGGCCTAAGGGGATGGCAGGAATAGCCACGGCACACACACTCACACATGTGGTCTTTTATCTGATAACAGCTGGTGAGTGGGTGGAAGAGGTCAAATGATGCTATAAATGGAAACAATTTGAGAAAGGGGTTAGAGAAATTCCTGACAGTCTATTCAGAAACCAAATGAAGAAAGGTGTGTTACAGTATTCAGGTTAAATATTTGCACTTGATGTGGAGAATAACACCTGTAGATTTAGAATGATGCCTTTAATTCAACGTTTTTGGTTGTAAAGGCAAGCTATGTTGATGTGTCTGCCACAAGATCATTTGTGAGCTATGTTGCTAATTTCTACTAACTAATCCTTGAAGTCAAAATCTGGGAATAATTAATAATGACCTTTTGAGCATAGATTAGGTCAAATGCCAGACACCTCCCTCCCCACAAAGGGATGTCATTGTCACTCATTTGCATCTTACGATGCAGCTGCCCATTGCCTGCACAGTCATAATGGATTATTACTGAGTGGCGAAGATAGTGCTGGCTCAGTGGTAGATTTCTCGCCTTTCATATGCAGAAGATCTCAGTTCGATCCCAGACAATGGACCTCAGGCCCACTCATTGCCTCTTCTGTCAGTGGATGCTTGGGTGTTGATATGATGTTAAAGAGCTTCCGGGCTAAGATGGGCAAGGAAGAAAAGCTTGGCGATTTATTTCTGATAACCAGCCAATGAAAGTCCAATGGATCATAACAGTCTGATGCTATGAGTTGGGGACCAACTTGATGTCAACTCACAAGAGCCAGTGAGAGTGCCAATATAGGGCTCCCACAGACTGGCCATCTTTCCAGCATTTTCCCCTATCGTACATCCAGTGACCTTGCCAAACAGCCTCTTCTGTTCTCTTACATGCCTGCATGTAAGACTGTGGCTCATGCCAGTGTATCTCCCTGAAAGCTCTTGACCTTCTCTGTGAGTGCAACCTCAGCCCATCTTTAGTGGGTCAGCATAATGTCTCCTCATTTCCTAGGTGAATGCCTTTTCAGATTCCATGCCTCTCTCACCCCAGTGGAATGAAAACCTCCTTTCCTTGAACTTCTACAAGTTATCAGCACTTGTGGGTTGCATGCTTCATCTTGTGTTTATGTCCCAGTCCAGCCTGGGGACTACTTGAAGGCAAGATTTGTGTCTAGTTCGTCTTTTAAGGATCTCTTCGTAACCAACTCAAAGGTACTTAACAACACAACAATCACCTATCTTGGACTTC
>NW_006408859.1:1090870-1100571 GCF_000296735.1 Chrysochloris asiatica | reverse complement strand
ATTGTATCTGTCATCCAGTTGAGAGTGAAGTCCATATTGCAGCACCTCAAGGTTTTGTTTATTGCCCTTTTCTGCGTAATGTGGTTATTGATGACTTTGAAGACGTTGGGGGGGGGGGCATTCTGCTGGAATTTATTCTTCTGAATATAATATAGCTATAATTCATGACAGATGGATTTTTATATAACCAGGGCCTGTTAGAAGTGTATTCATTCAATTCCTGGAGGTAAGTGTCAGGACAGATGCATTCTTTTCCTTTGAACAAGGCTCAGAGAATCCTCCCTACTAAGAGGCATGGGTGGGGTGATCCTGGTACAAGCAAAAGGGGGATGTGGAACATTATCTGTATAGAATTTTAAAACAACGTAACCAACGAAAAGTCAATCTGTTGTTGATTTTCACCATGCACCAGCAGTTCTAAACAATCCTAGGAATAAAATATTCCTCTCCGAAAAAAATCTGTGTAGATCTAAATCTGACTGGTTGTTATTGAGTAAATTTCAGTGTAGCACATTAACAATTCCTGATTTTTTTCGTGAGCATTGTATTCATGAAAATTCAGAGGACTCTTGGTTGTACAGCTGACCCCTAACCAGTGTGTCCAGAATAGCTCCATGTGTTCTATTCTGTGGAAATGCTCATGACAAACGACCTTCTCATGGTGAGGGACCTTCACGGTACACCCTCTGTGGCATAATTAGATGAGCTTTGAGTTCTGTGTAATGCTAAGTAGGCTACTTACTCGCTCACTCAGAATGCCTAAGGGAACACAAGGGAATGCAAAAGACATTATTATCCGGATTACTTTGGAACTGCTCCCATTTATAAACAAACATTGAGTACTTTGTGATTATTAACAAATTACTAGTAACACAGCAAACAACAGATGGGGAAACATTAGTGTGCTGCGTGTAGGGCTGAAAACTGGTTGGATTCAAGGAAGCCTAGGACTGAGGTTAGAGAAGCAGCTCATATGGTGCTCTTGACTGGGCTGTGGGTGTTCTATGTTTGGTGACTCCTGGATCATGGGGTCCAGCCTTTCACCTGTTCCTTGAGCTTGGTACCCTAGCACTGGCTGCCAGGTCTTGCTTATTTGTCTCGCTATCTGTTATGAATTGAATTGTTTCCCAGCAAAAGATATGTTACCATTCTAACCCTTAATACCCATGAATGTGACCTTGTTTGGAAAAAAGGATCTCTGAAGAAGCTGTTAGCTTTGTAATCCTGAGGTCATATTGGAGTAGGCTGTGTGTGTCCTATCCCATGTAACTGAGAGGAAAAGATGGCGTTATGCTGTAAGTCAAAGCATGATTCAGTCCACAATAGGGTCACAGGGCAAGCTGGCAAGATCTGGGACTACTAGAAGATGGGAGATACCGGAAATAGTCTTCCCCTAGAGTCTCCAGAGAGAGTGTGGCCCTGGTGACACCCTGAGCTTGGACTTCTAGCATCCAGAGCTGTGAAAAAAATACAGATTGGTCATTTGAAGCTACCACTTTGTGCTACTTTATCATGGCAGCTTTAGGAAACGAAGACATACACGCATCTTCTGTGACTGCAGGGACCTGCTTTAAGCACATTAGAAGGCTGCTAGAATACTGCAAGAATTATGAAACATCTTCAAAAGTCCAAGGAACAGGGAATGTTTAACTTAGAGAAGGGAATTGAAGGGGAACCCTGGCAGGAATCTTCAAATTTTTGAAGAATTAATGTGACACGATTGTTCCATCGGGCCAGGATCATAACAGTCCAATTAGAGCATAAACCCCATTGTCCCTGAGTGGGTTCTGACTCATAGTGACCCTGGGAAACAGAGCAGAGCTACCTAGTAGCATTTCCAAAGCTGTAAATCTTTACAGAAGCAGACATCTTTCTCACTTGGAGCAATTGATGGGTTTGAATTTTAACCACTGCACACCAAGGCCCCTTAAATCAGAGTATGTTGTTGTTGTTTAAGTGCCATTGAATCCGTTCCAACTCACAGCGGTCCTGTATAGGGTTTCCAAGGGGCTGCTGGTGAGCTTGAACCGCCAACCTTGAGGTTCAAACCCACTTTGTAGTCCTGTGCAGTAACCCGCAGTGCCACACCATGACTCCCAGATTAGAGTATAAGGGTATATTTTACTGAGAGGTAAGTTCAAGTTTACTGTGAGGAAGAGCTTTGCAATCATTAAGGCTTGTCAACAAGAGAATAACTGTTCACAGAAGTAGTAACTACTTCTTCTCAATGAAAATTAGAAAATTCAGGATTGGAATGAATGGCACAAGACATTTCTGTACTTGGATTTTATGATGAATCCAAGAAAGAAGGCTGTCGGAATCTGTGATTCTAAAATCCTATGCTTTCTTATACTTCTGAGTTTAGCTGCCTGCTTTTCCCCTGAGAGCTTGGCATTTCCCTGCTCATTACTGAACTTGTTTTCACTATCTCTCTGCCTCAGTGTTCAAGCTTTATTTCACTCACATTGCAGGAACATGCAGTTAGTACCCTAGAAATATTGTGTATTACACTCGATTTGTCTCACTCTGGGTGTCAAATTATGTTTTGAAACAAGCTTTCTTCATTTTAGTTTATTCCTGTTTGTTTTTGAATTATGGGTTTGGCATGGGGAGACATGTAGCTTTCTTATGGGAACACTGGAGGCCAGAAGCAGTTAAGGAACTTCATATCTCTACAACTTCATCCATTGCATGGAAATGCATTATTGAGCTGGGACAATATATCAGTATCATCGACATTGGTAACATTGGTGTTCTTGCAGTTGCAGAACACAGAACTGGACCGTATGTCATATTGTGGTGACCTCTTGTCATGTATAATATGATCATGTTTCGTGTTTTATTGTATTTCAGATAGACAGTATTTTTATTCTTTTGGTAAAGGGATATCATATTTCTACAATGAGAAGGACATGCTGTATAGCATGCCCCTCAGTGGTGTTTCATTGGTAGAATGTTGGGTTGAATCCCCAGCCTATGACTCATGCTCAGCACCACCCATCTGTCAGTGGAGACTTACTTGTATGTTGCTATGGTGCTGAACAGGCTTCAGTGGAGCTTTCAGGCTAACAGTGGATGAGGAAGAAAGCTCTGACTACTTCTGAAATAGCGTCTCCCACATTGAGATAACTTAAGGAATTGTTACAGCTAGAAGGGACCTTTGGAGGCCCAAGCCCCTCATTTGAAGCTTAGAAGGACACGCATTGATTGACTGAGTCAGTCCTTGAATCCAGGTCTCCCAGCAGCCAGGGTGGGGCCCTTTCCACTGTGCCCCAGCCCAAATCATGTCTTTTCTCCCTCTATTTTCAGCCTCACTAACTTTGTGTGCCACACCTGCTTCAAGAGACAGGAGAAACTCCATCGCTGTGGACAGTGCAAGTTTGCCCATTACTGTGACCGTACCTGCCAGAAGGATGCCTGGCTGGATCACAAGAACGAGTGCTCGGCCATTAAGAGATGTGGGAAAAGGCCCAATGAAAACATCAGGTTAGAGCTGGGCCCCTCCCCTGACTGGTGCTTCGGATTCCCAAGTGTCAGTGAAACCATCTCCAGACCCAGTGAAGCCAGGTGGTGGGCTGAGCTTCAGGAAAGAGCCTCCGGAGACTGAACTTTGCATCACTTCCGCCACGTACCCCCTTTGGTCTGGAGCCTGCCTGAGCAGGAGAACCTTGTGTCTAGAGCAGCTTCTGACTGGAGCTGACGCTCTTGATGTTTCATTTTCTTTTAAAGTTTAGTGCCTAATATTCAAAATTGGAACATTTCACAATTTAAAAAATCAAGATTTCTGGCTTCTGTTAGGAAAAAAGAATTAGAAGATTTGGCAAAAAAGGGCTGTAGTTCAATAGTATCCTCTCCTGCTACCCTCACTTTAAAAAATGCAGATCATTCAAAATCACCCAATCCCACAATTCGCTGTAGTTTAAATGCAAAGCTCTGCACTCATTATACCCCAGAGACAATGACTTTTAAACAGCTGGGAGAGCTGTGGTGCTGGGGGGTAAATTCTAGACTGGGAACCCACCACCTGCTGCCTAGGGGAAAGACGAGGCTTTCTGCTCCCATGAAGACTGACAATCTCAGAAACCCTATACAGGGTCTCTACGAGTTGGACTCGACTCATGGCAGTGGGTTTATTTGTTTGTATGTTTAGTGTCCTCTCCTGGTGGCATTGCCAGAAATTCAGGGACACAGACCTGGGGAGCCTCATTTCAAGAATTCAAAAGTCCTGAAGGCTCTAAGGTGGGTAGGGATTTGGCCAGGTGCCAGACCAGGGCTCATGAAACTAGCAATTGGGGAGCAAAGGAAATGGGGGCGTTGGTAACAGTGGGAGAATTTTTACTGTGTGTGTAGGGGTGAAGTTGAAGGGCAGAATGGAGTCATCATATCCTGGTAACTTTTAGGAAACCATAAAATAAAATGGTTTAGTCAAAGCCCCTTACTCTTAGTTTCATCTGTTGAAATTCTATTTATTCTTAATGGTTAATGCCACTTCTGGTGACAGGGAGCTCAGTCTGGACGGGTCCATTTGATCATGTCTGCTGATGCTGAATTGAGATCTACCACCCATTAGCCTGCACTCTCTTTGCTTCACAAGCATTTTCCAAGTACTTGGCAATAGTAGATCTCCCTAAAAACCTGACCCCAAGCCTTATTATGTACTGGGTCACATGTGGGGGCCCCTCAGTTCCCAGATACCTCAAGGACAAGGTCTGCCCTGGACCACCAGCCACTCTAAGGCACCTGGCCAGTCTGTAGTCAGTGGGTGGCAGAGAGACATCAAAATGTCCCTGGACCACAGGATCCCGCTTGTGAGAATGTGTTGTCCAACAGTTAGCATCAGCAAGAGCCCATTTCTGCCCTGGGGTGAAGCACCCCCCTCTGCCTCTCTCTCAGGCCCTTTGGTCTCTGGTGCCCACTGCCTGTCACCTTCTAGATTGTTGTTTCCACTTACTCTCTTATGCAATCATTAGGGATATGAATAATTTCACACATGATTATCATCAAAATGAGTGAGTGAGTTTAGCATTGTTGTTGTTAAATGCTGTTGAGCCAGGCTTCTAAGGAGCAGCTGGTGGTTTTGAACCACCTACTTTGTTAGCAGTTTAGTGCTTTTCCTTTAGCATGACACCAGGAGGTTAGTTTGGCAGGGAATATGATCTCCACTTTATTGCCCACCAGATAGTTTCAGAGAGGTCAAGTAACTTGCCGAACGTCACACAGCAGTCAGTGGAAACAGACTCGAATGTCTGGGTGGACTCAAACCTCCAACCTTCAGGCTAGCAGTTGAGTATTTTAACTGTTGGCACCACCCAGGGAACATCTTAGTGAACAACTGAGAGGTTGGAGTTTCCAGCATACCTTACAGACACCTTAAAAGAAAGACCTGATGATCTGCTTCTAGAACTCACCCATGGAAAATGGCACAATTCTCTAACACACATGAGGTCATCATGACTCAGAATTTGATGGCACTAGTTTCTAGATCATATTACCCTATTTTATTCTCTGTATGTTGTTATTGTTGTTAAGTGCCATCGAGTTAGTTCTGACCCATAGTGACCTTGTATAGGGTTTCCTTGAAGTGACTGGTGAGCTTGAACCGCTGACCTTGCAGTTCAAATAGACTTTGCAGTCCAGTGAATTAACCCACAGCCCTACACCAGGACTCCTATTTTCTGTATGTTGTTGTTAAGTGGTGTAGCATCGATTCTGACCCATAGCGACCCTGTATAGGGTTTCCTAGGAGCAGCTGGTGAACTTGAACTGCCGACCTTGAAGTTCAAATCGGCTTTGCAGTTCAGCTCATTAACCCACAGCACCACACCAATGGTTAAAATTTCCTGATTTATTTTTGTCTCATCTAGTATCAGAAGCTTTATGAGAAAAGAGTGTCTAGTTCAAAACTCTGTGTCCTACCCCATGTCTGGCGTGCACTCGGCCTGCACTCCGTAAATATTTGTTGAATGAGTGAGTGATGTGGCTACCTCACAATGCTGTCCCTCTCCACAGGCTGGCCACGCGGATCATGTGGCGGGTGGAGAGAGAGGGCACCGGGCTTACAGAGGGCTGCCTGGTCTCTGTGGATGACTTGCAGAACCACGTGGAACACTTTGGGGAGGAGGAGCAGAAGGCACTGCGGCTGGACGTGGACACTTTCTTGGAGTACTGGCCCTCTCAGAGTCAGCAGTTCAGCATGCAGTACATCTCGCACATCTTTGGAGTGGTATGGTCCCCTGGCTCACCCCACTCCTTCCAGTGCCCCTTCCTTCCTCCCCCATTGGGTGGGTGAGTCTTCTCTGAAGAGAACAGTGCTGGACAGTGACTTAAGGAATGCAACTCGGCCAGCAGACAGACACTGTTGAAGACTGCCCTCTAGTCACCAAATGTTGTAGAAATACCTGCTACCCTTTCTACTTATGGGCCTAGGGACAAGCCCCTAATATGATCCATTAAAACAAGCCCAGAGATTAGGGAGTACAATTGCTCATAAGGGAAGAGGAGAGGAGGAAGGGCAGCTGAGATTGCTGAGTGGAGAAGCTTCCAGACACTGCCAGGCCAGAGTGGAGAGGGGGAACCAAGAGGCAAGAGTACCAAGATCCTAGTCTTTGTCTTTCTGGCCTTGCTTATTTTGAGGTCATCCCTGCCCTCTCTGAAGATGGCATCCCACACAAAATGATCTCTGAATGGTAGGTGTGGGAGGTAATCTTCCTGCTTATCTGTATGTTCTAAAAATTTCCTCCAGGCATTGGAAGCAAAGACCAATCGCCATCCCTTTCTTCCCACTGTTCACTTTAGAAATGAGATCCTTCCTTTGGCCAGAACTGATGGACAGGATTCATAGGGATCCTGAAACAGGTTGATGGGGTGTGGGGGTCAGGGAGAGGAAAGTCAGGAATTTGTGGTAGATGCTGTAAAGGTGGATGAAGTCATGGCCTCTGTCCAGGAGGTAAGGGTGGGAGCTCTGTGGACCAGGAAGCTCAGGCCCTGGGCTATGGGGAGAGCTGTGTTTCATCTGGGAAGCCAAGCCTTTCTTGTGGTGTTGGTCAGCAAGCTGAAGGGGTGAGGTTATTGTGACAACAACAGCGGCATGGTCACACTCAACATAACAAACCAAACCACCAAAGCCACTGTTGTTCAGTCAGTTCTGACTCATAGCGACCTTGTAGAGTAGAGTAGAACTGACCAATAGGGTATCCAAAGTTGGAAATCTTTAAAGAAGTGAACTGCCTTGTCTTTCTTCCACAAAGTGGCTGCTGGGTATCAATCACTGACCTTTCAATTCACAACCTAAGCTTAATGCACTGTGATCCTTTTCTTCATGAGCCAGTTTCCATAGATTAATTTATGCAGTCTTTATAACAATAAGGTGAGGTTCTCATTTTTAATAATCCTGTTTTAGGAGGCCTGATGTGGTGCTGCAGTTCAAACTCACCAGCCCCTCCTTGGAAACCCTATACAGGGTTGCTATGAGTCAGAACCGACTCCATGGAACTTAACAACAACAACAGCAATATTTTATAAAATGTGAAACTGAAGTCCAGAGAGGTTACGTGACCTCCAAAAGCCACACAGTCAGCTGCTATCCCAGGAAGAACTAGAACCAGTCTATCTGGTACCAGAGCCTCTAATCTTAAGAGTTATGCTCCACAGCCTTGGGGTGAATCAGGGGCCTGGGGACTAGAACTACAGGATTCTAGAATCACCAAAGTTTAGAGCTGTCAGGATCCTTCAAAACTATCCAGTTCTTTATAATCAACTTATAGATGGAAACCAGGCTCAGAGAAAGAAATGTGCCCAAGGAAACAGCATGTTAGTGGTACTGTTAGATACACAGTCATGTACTTGCTAAGCATATGTTGAGAATGAAGGAAGATAGTGACACTCCCTCAATATCTTATAGCAAACAGTCATTTGGGTGTATAAATGGATATGTTGTTGTTATTGTTAAGTGCCATCGAGTCAGTTCTGACTCATAGCAACCCTATATAGGGTTTCCGAAGAGCAGTTGGTGAGCTTGAACTGCTGACCTTGCAGTTCAAACTGACTTTGTAGTCCAGTGCATTAATCCACAGTGCCACACCAGGACTCCATATGTTTATACATATCTTTATTATGTATTTTTTTGTTGTTGTTAAGTGCTGGTTCTGACTCATAGTGACCCTAAGATTTCTGAGTTCCAGCTGTTAGGTTTGAACCACCGACCTTGCGGTTCAGTGCATTATCCTACAGTGACACACCAGGACTCCTTTTAATGTATTATTATTTTTTAATCTGTATGAAAAGAAATATATTTTATTTAATTGTGAAAACTTTAAATAATTTGCTACATATTATTCCATTATTTTGTTAACAATGAAACAGAAAACACTATCAGGACCCCAACAAACACGTAGTAAGCCCCAAACAAATATTTATTCATTGAAATAAATGAATGAGAATATCCTCTTCAAAAATTAAACCTAGTGCCATAGAGTTGTTTCTGATGTATAGTGACCCTATATGTTGTTGCCTGTTGTTAAGTGCCGTTGAGTCAGTTCTGACTCATTATGACCATATATAGAGTTTTCAAGGAGCAGCTGGTAGGTTTGAACCACCGACCTTGCGGTCCAGTGCATTATCCTGCATTGACACACCAGGACTCCTTATTATGTATTTTTGTTGTTGTTGTTAAGTGCCATCAAGCCACTTCTAACTCATAGCGACCCAGTCTAGGGTTTCCGAGGAGCAGCTGGTAGGTTTGCACTGTTGACTTTATGGTTCAGATTGACCTTGCTGTCCAGTGCATTATCCTGCAGCACTGCACCAGTATATATATATATGTGTGTGTGTGTGTTCTGTTCTTGTTAAGTGCTGTCGATTCAGTTCCAATTCACAGTGACCCTGTATAGGGTTTCCAAGGAGCTGTTGGTGAATTTGAGCTGCTGACCTTGTGATTCAAACTGACCTTTTGGTCCAATGCTTTATCCCACAGTACCACACTAGGACTCCATAATATATATATAGTTATTGTATATATATTATATACAATGATAATAGGGTTCTGAGGCTTTTTAAATCTTTGCAGGAGCAGAAAGCCTCATCTTTCTCCCACAGAACCACTAGTGGGCTAGAACTGCCGACCTTGTGGTTAACAGTCCATCACTGTGCTCCTTGCGTCTGTCGTGTATCTATACTGTTGTTGTTAAGTGTCGTCAAGTCAGTTTTGACTCAGCGACCTTATGTAGGGTTCCTGAGGCTGGAAATCTTTTTGGGAGCAGAAAGCCTCATCTTTCTCCCACAGAGCGCCTGGTGGACTCAAACTGCTAACTTGTCGTTAGAAGTCCTGTGCTTATCCTACAGAGCCACCCTGCTCCCATATTTTATATGTAGTTGTTTTCAAGTGCCATTGAGTTGGGACTCACTCATAGAGACCCTGTATAAGGACTCTTGTATGGCTCTGTGAATCAGTACTGCACTGTGAACCACAAGGTTGGCAGCTCAAACCCACTAGTTGCTCCTCAAAAATCTTATACAGGGTTGCTATGAATCAGAACCGACTTGATGGCACTTAGCAACAACAACAATAGGGGTTCCAAGGCTATAAATCTTTTCAGGAGCAGAAAGTCTCATCTTTATCCTGAGGAGCAGCTGTTGAATTTGAACTGACCTTATGGTTTTCAGTCCAGTGCTTATCCTAAGGAGCCACCACACTACCAAATGTT
>NW_006408859.1:1064728-1085251 GCF_000296735.1 Chrysochloris asiatica | reverse complement strand
TTTATGTCTGATAATGGTCTCTCTTATTTTTTCCCCTGCAAGATTAATTGCAATGGCTTCACTCTCAGCGACCAGAGAGGACTGCAAGCAGTGGGCGTGGGCATCTTCCCCAACCTGGGTCTGGTGAACCATGACTGTTGGCCCAACTGTACCGTCATATTTAACAACGGCAAGTGAGTATGTCTCTACCTGGGGGTGGTGTGATGGGGATAGAGAGACTTTATGGTGTTTTCTTCATTTGACTTAAAACAAACAGTTGAACCTGAACTAAGCAGGGATTTCAAATGTGCACCAAATAGGAATTTCATCTTAGAATTAAGTGTGGATGCGAGAACAGTAATGAGGATATCAAATAATTCCCTATGAGGTATTTCTTAGTCTCACATGTTTTAAGGTTGCTTAGATGTATGAGATAGCATCCTGGTGTGGTGATGTGGATTCATGCGCTGGATTGCAAAGTCAGTTTGAACCGCAAAAGTCGGTGGTTCAAGCTCACCAGCTGCTCCTTGGAAACCCTATACAGGATCGCTATGAGTTAGAACTGACTTGATGGCATGTAACAGCAACATATGTGTTAGATAAACCTCTAACTACTGTTTTAAAACTTGAAGACTGAGATTCTCTACTTAGAGGTCCTTGCAGAATATTGAAGGAGACGGGATCTGGCAGGAGTGAGCGTCAGTCAAGGAACTGGTAGGAATTAGAAAGCACACTTGTTCAAAGAAGTTTATTAGGAGAGAGTTTAATAGAGAATTCAATTAAGAGACACTTTGCAGAGTGTGGACAGGGCTTAAGGAACCAACAAGGAATCATATGTGTCCAGCAACAGCAAGAGGTCATTCTCACTTCTAGATCTTAGGGGCAAATCAAGGAAGCACTATGACTTGCAGCCAGTGAGATCTAGAACCAGGAGAGGGTGGCCACTCAGGAGGACCTATGACTGTAGAGAAACCAGCCACTACTAGAACCAGGGTGAGGCAGAAAGGAACCAGATGACTAAACACTCCTACCTTTCTCTCGTCCCACCTTCTGATCTCTTTCCATTGGCTGAATCCCAATCAGAAGCCAGAAGCCAAAAAGCCTGGGTACTGTAGACCTCAGAGGTCAGCCTCCCCACCCTTGAAGGCACAGATCAGGAGAAAAAGAGCACAACTGGATCTTGAGATTAAAAATGAAGAAAACCAGCAAAGGGAATGAGTTCCTGGTTATTCATGGCTCAGACTAGGGAGACTTGGGAGTAACAAGGCCTGAGCAATAGTATTTCTTTTGCTAGTAGAGACAGGTTCTCTTGACAGATGCAAGTTGACTTCAAGCCATTGACAACGAGCAGGTTTCTCCCCAACGTTTCCTGGAAGTCAAAGATGATAGTTTCTGGTTTTCAGGGGAGAACAAGGCTAAACCCCATTTTCCTTCCTATTTCTGAAAGCAAGGGGCTACATGACAATATACACTCACCTGCCAGTTTGTTGTACTGTGGTGGCCTGTGTGTTGCTGTGATGCTGGAAGCTATGCCATTGGTATTTCAAATACCAACAGGGCCCCCAATGGAGGACAGGTTTTAGTGGAGCGTCCAGACTAAGATAGACTAGGAAGAAGGACTGGGGGATCTACTTTGGAAAAAATTGGCCAGTGCAAACCTAACTAGCAGTGGAACATTGTCTGATGTAGTGCCATAAGATGAGCCCTGTTTGGAAGGTACTCAAAATACACCAGGGGGGGAAGAGTTGCCTCCTCAAAGAAGAGTGAACTTTAATGACATGGATGGAATAAACTTCTTAGGATCTTTACCTACTACTGTGGAATAAGTCCAAATCAGAAGAAACAGCTGAAAACATGCATTAATAAGTGAAATGTGGAATGTACAAAGTACATTCTAGGAAAATTGGAAATCATCAAAAATGAAATGGAACATATACAGATCAATATCCTAGGCATTGTTAAGTGCTGTCAAATCAGTTCTGACTCATAGTGACCCTGTATAGGATTTCCAAGGAGTTGCTGGTGAGTTTGAACCTGTGACCTTGTGGTTCAAACCAACATTGTGGTCCAGTGCATTTATCCTACAGTGCCACTCCAGGACTGCTAGGCATTAGTGAGTTTAAATGACTGATATTGGCCATTGTGAACTGGGCTATTATGCTTGGAATGGCAAATTGAAGAGGAATGAGGTTGCATTCATGATCAGAGAGAGCATTTAAAGATCTGCCTTGAGTGATAGGATATTATCCATATACCTACAAGGAATATGAGTTAATATGATTATTATTAAAATTTACAAACAAAGCACTAATGCCAAAGATGAGGACACTGAAGATTTTTACCAACTAGAATGGTTTAAAAAAAAAAATGCAATCAGGATGTATTGATAATTATTGGTGATTGGGATGGGAAAGTTGGAAATAAAGAAAGATCAGTCACTGGAAAATATGGCTTTGGTAATAGAAATGATGCTGGAGATCGCATTATAGAATTTTGCCAGACCAAGGTCTTATTCATTGCAGATATCTTTTTCAACAACATTATAAGTGGCAGCTATACACACGAACCTCACCAGATGGAATACACAAGAATCAAATTGACTACATCTGAGGAAAAAGGCAAAGGACAAGTTCAATGTCATTAATTATAATATGGTGAAGGGTTGTTGACTGCAGAATAGAACATCAATTGCAAATTCAAGTTGGAGCTAAGGAAAATTAAAACAAGTCCATGAGAGCCAGAATATGACCTTGATATTCCCACCTGAATTTAGAGACAACTTCAAGAACAGATTTGATGTATTGAACACTTATGACTAAAGAGTCGGAAAGTTGTGGGATGACATAAAAAACATCATACATAAAGAAACCAAAGGTCATTAAAAAGACAGGAACGAAAGAAAAGACCAAGATGGATATCAGCAGAGGCCCTGAAACTTGCTCTTGAACACAGAGTAACTAAAGTAAAAGAAATGATGAAGTAAAAGTGCCGAACAGAAGATTTCAAAGGGTGATTTCAGAAGACAAAGTAAAGTATTATAATGAAATGTACAAAGACTTGGAGTCGAAAATCCAAAAGGGAAATAAACACTAGGCATTTCTCAAACTGAAAGAACTAAAGAAAAAAGTTCAAGCCTTAGTTGCACATTTTGAATGATTCTGTGGGCAATATATAGACTGATGCAGGAAGCATCTGAAGAAAATGGAAATACTACACAGAGTCACTGTATCAAAAGGAATCGGACAGTGTTCAACCATTTCAAGAGGAGGCATATGATCAAGAATCAATGGTACTGATGAAAGAAGTCCAAGCAGCACTAAGTTTGGTGAAAAACAAGCTCCAGCAATTGAAATACCAATTGAGATGTTTCAACAAACAAATGCATCTCTGGAGGGGCTCACTCATGATTGCCAAGAAAGTTGGAAGATACTGGAAGAAATCCATATTCATGCTCATTCCAAAGAAAGGTGACCTACCGGAATGCAGAAATATCAAACAATATTATTAATGTCATACACAAGTCAATTTTGCTGATGATAATTAAAAAATGGTTGCAGCAGTAAGCACTTCAACAGGAAACTGTTGGAAATTCAAGCTGGATTCAGAAGAGGATATTGAATGAGGGATATCATTGCTGATATCAGATGGATTTTGGCTGAAAGCAGAGAATACCAGAAAGATGTTTGTCTGTGTTTTGTTGACCATACAAAGGCATTAGACTATGTGGATGATAGTAAATTATGGCTAACACTACACAGAATGGGAATTCCAGAATGGTGAATTGTGCTCACACAGAACATGTACGTAGACCAAGAAGCCATTGTTCAAACAGAACAAGGGGATAGTGTGAGATTTAAAACCAAGAAAAATCTATAGCTGGGTTGTATCCTTTCACCATACGTATTCAGTCTGTATGCTGAGCAAATAATCTGAGAAACTGAACTATATGAAGAAGAATGTGGTATCAGGATTGCAGGAAGGCACATTAACAATCTGTGATATGCAGATGACACAACTTTATTTGCTACAGCAAAAACGAAGCACTTGCTGATGAAGATCAATTACTACAGTTTTCAGTGTGAATTATACTTTGACAACAAGAAAACAAAAATCTTCACAACTGGACCAATCAGCAACATCATGATACATGGATAAAATTTTAGAATGATCAAGGATTTAATTTTATTTGGATCCACAATCAACACCCACAAAAGCAGCAATCGAATCAAATGATGTATTATGTTGGGTAAATCTGCTGCAAAAGATCTTTTTAAAGTGTTAAAGAGCAAAGATGTCACTTTGAGGACTAAGGTGTGCTTAGCAGAAGTCATGGTCTTTTCATTTGCTTCATATACATACAAAAGTTGGACAATGAATGAGGAAGACCAAATAAAAATTGATACCTTTGAATTATGGTATTAGTGGAGAATATTGAATATACTATAGACTGTCAGAAGAATGAGTACATCTGCCTTGAAAGAAGTACAGCCAGAAAGCTCCGTAGAAGCAAGGATGACAAGACTTCATCCCACTATTTGGGACATGTTATCAGGAGGGACCAGTCCCTGGAGAAGGACGTCAGGCTTGGCAAAGCAGAGGGTTAGCAAAGAAGAGGACTATTCTCAATGAGATGGATTAGATACTGTGGCTGCCACAATAAGCTGAAACAAAGATTGTGAAAATGGTGCAGGACTGGGCAGGGTTGCGTTCTCTCATTATGAGTCAGAACTGACTTGAAGGCTCCTAACAATAAAAATAACCCATGACAGTAGACTCTTAAGCAATTGAGAAAATCTCTCATTATGGCCCAGTTTATTTTGGTTCCAGATGATACTCTTCCTCCGACATTTCTGCTTCCCTTCCTGAGCCTAAATGACCTGGACACCATGATGTCATCTCAAGAGGACAGTTTGTGCTTAGCCAGGGTGGCAGAGAAGTTCAAATTCAGGCACATAAAGGGCAGGCTTTTCTAGTTGCCATTCCACTAACTGGTGGTGACCCAGGGCTCTCGCTTGTCAATACATGTAATAACTACAGGAACCTGGAAACATGTTCTTCAGATTATCTCTGGTATCTGCTCTGTATTCTTTGTGTCTACTCCCAGTGAGATGGATTGGCAAAGTGGCAGTATCAGTGGACTCAAGTGTGGCAACAATTGTGAGGTTGGCCCAGGATCAGGCAGTGTTTCATTCTGTTGTGCATAGGGTCGCTATGAGTCGGCACCGACTCTATGGCACCTAACAACAACAACAACAACAACTCATTTACAGCATCTGCATTCTACCTGAGCATCTTAGCTGTTAGGCAAAAAAAAAAGAAACAAAGGTGACTTTACAGTCACTGCCTAGTTGTCTGCTATAGTGGAAGAAGCCCTGGTCATAGTGTGAGGAACTCAGTTCTAATCCCAGCAATTTTCATACACTACCATGTCACCTAAGGAGCTCTGGTAGCGTAGTGATTTTGTATCAGGCTGCTAACCTCATGGTCAGCAGTTTGAAACTACCAGCTGTTCCATAGGAGAAAGATGAGGCTTTCTGCTCCCTTAAAGATTTACAGCCTTGGCAACCCTGTACAATGTTGCTATGAGTCAGAACCGACTCCACAGCACATAACAACAACAACCATGTCACCTGGAGTCCCTGGGTGATGCAAATAGTTAACTAACTTGCCTACTTTCTGAAAGGTTGGAGGTTTGAACCCACTCTGAAACACCTCAGAAAAAAGGCCTGGAACTAGGCTTCCAAAAAGTCATAGCCTTAAAAACCCTCAGGAACACACAGAGTCTCCACAAATTGGAACTGACTAGATGAAAACTGATTTTTTTGTTTTGTTGTGAATTGCTTATTTTATACATAGTTCATGCTTTCCCTAAGATGGACATTAAAAGAGGCAACGTTTATTCCTTCAGGATGCTTGTTGTTGGCAAGACAGTAACAACATCCCATATGTTTTTTGCTTTTAGCGTGGTACTTTAAAATTCTGACAGTCTCATTACCAAGTCACAGATGAGACCCAGTGAAGTGAAGGAGCTTGTTCAAGGTTGAGTACAGTTGGACCCAGAACTTCTTGTTCTTAACCCAATGCCCTTTCCACTATACCAGGCTGTCTTAAGCTAGAAGGTGCTGGGATAAAGGTGGTTTTCATAGCCAAAGCTTTGTTTGCTTAACCCAGAATGCTGTGCACTATTGCTAGGCTTACTGAATTATCCAGTTGTAATGATTTCTGTTCGGGTGTCTGTTTTGTCTTTCAGTCATGAGGCAGTGAAATCCATGTTTCACACCCAAATGAGGTGGGTCAGTCCTTTCAAGCACCCCTGCACCTCTGACCCATCTCCTTCAGTGCCTGGTTTGCTGGGGCCACCCATTCCCAAGACTCCTTGGCTGCTGTCTGTCTGTAATGTTCTTGTGAACCCCAGAGTCTTGTCTTTGCTGAGGGGTGCATCTCAATTCATTTAAATTAATCATTTTGTTCCTCATCCCACCCTTTGTTTACTTTGTTTCCTTCTCCCTTTTTTTATGCCCCATGTCTCCCTCACCTCTAATCCTGAAGCATGACAGTCCCTTCTTGTCCACAGCATCTCAGCGAAAGCCTGCGTCATCCTATAAACTCTGCTCACCATGAAATCAGTACTGTTGATATTACTGACCTACTAATGGACTGTGTGTTTATTCATAACCCCCAACTACTCACCCAGATTGAGTTCTGAAAACACTATCAACAATATATCTTTTTGATAAATATTTATTCATAGCTATGAGTTGCTTCTGGTCAACTGTCTATTAAAGTCAGTTTGGTTAGATTTTACGTTTGACTTTTCTTATTGAAAATCAAATGACCACAGACTGTCTTCCCCCCAGTTCCCTCCACCTTCTTCAGAGTGGTTTTAAAAGCATATGAAATAATTTTTGTATTTAAAACAAAATACCCTGTGGGAGTTGAGGGTAGGAGTCGTTGGTGCATCTGTGTTTGTGTTGGTGTACAGCCTGGCTTTGGTTCCTGGGCTTAGATTCCACATCTGCAGAGTGAAAGTCAGGATGAGAAGGTCTCTAGGTACCTTTTCTAGTCTTAAGTCTCTGTGACTTTGGCTCTGTTCTTAAGATCTACAAGAAATAGTTACTTCAGTTGCCTAGCTGTAACTCTATTAGCTGAACTGTAGAATTGCAGCCTGTTAGAGAAGGAAGAAGGAGAGTGGATGGGGCTGTGATCAAAGTGCTCGGCTGCTAATAGTAAGACCAATGATTTGAACCTCTCAGCTGCCTGTCGGGGAAAAATATGGCAGTATGCTGCTGTCAAGATTTTAGCCTGGGAAACTCTATGGGACAGTTGTACTCTGTCCTGTAGGGTTGCTGTGAGTGGGAATAGACTCCACAGCACACAATAACAGCAGATGTGGAAGGGGCCTAAGCCTGGGCTACAATCCTCATCTCCTGATTACCTTTCCGGTCCTCATTTTACCCCAACTCCAAGTAAGGTAAGGTAAAGCATTCACATAGATGATTTTTTCTTATTTAATTGATTTTAAATTAATTTGATTTGAAAATTCTGTAACACCACTCAAGCAAATTGAGACACTCAGAGACGTGGCAAGAATTGGTTTAACAAAGCTCCTGGAAAGTCTAACCCAGTCACTGTTGAGTGAGGACATGTCACTAGGGTGAGTTGTCTTTATAAGGGGCAAGTGGAGGCAGGAGGGCTTACTCACCCTATCAGGGCCAAATATCAGAGATCACATTCAATACTGGACCCAGACCTGTCACTTGGAACTACTTAGGCCATTACCCATTCCCATCCAGTCAATTTTAACCCATAGCAATTCTATAGGACAGGATAGGACTTCCCTGCAAGGTTTCCAAGGCTGTAAATCTTTATGGAAGCAGACTGTCACAGCTTTCTCCTATGAAGTGACTGGTGGATTTGAACTGTCAACCTTTCATTTAGTAGCCAAGTGTTTAACAACTGCACTATCAGAACTCCTTTTTAGGACATTAATGTAGTCCTAAAGAGCAAGATCAATACATCTTGATTGCATGTTTGATCGATTTCAAGATGTATTGATCATTACTGGTGATTGGAATGCAAATATTGGGAGCAAAGAGGAAGGGTCAGTAGTTGGAAAATATGGCCTTGGTGATAGAAATTATGCTGGAGAACACATGATAGAATTCTGCAAAATCAATGATTTGTTCATTTCAAATACCTTCTTTAGACAGCATAGGAGATGACTATACACATGGACCTCACCAGATGGAATACACAGAAATCAAATGGACTACATCTGCGGAAAGAGATGATGGAAAAGCTGAAAGAGTTTTAAGATGCCTAGTAATAAAAGTCTAAATTGTCTTGCAGAGATTACTGGCGAGGGCTTAGAAGGAAATGAGGAGAGCTATAGAGAAAGTCTCTATTATCTTAGAGAGTACATACAGCACCAGCAACAGAATATTGGTAGAAATGTGGACATTAAATGTGCTTCTGGTAAGGCTTTAAAAGAAAATGATGAACATGTGATTGGACAGTGGAAGAAGGGTTGATGCTTTCTATGCAGTGACAAAGAAACTGTAGGAACTGTGTTCAACATATTTGGAAGGTAGAACCTTTAAGTTATGACTTTGCATATCTGGCTGAGGAGATTTCTAAACAAGAACTTAAAGGGGTGGTGTGGTTTCATTTTATTCATAGTAAAATGCAAGAAGAAAGAGATGGACTTACAAACAAACTGCAAAATGAAAACAGAATGTAAATATTTGGGAAATTCTGTTTTTCAGACTAAGGACACATATTCTTGAATGGTTATAGAGATGTCATCACTCAATCTTTTGTTAAGGAGTGTAAGCCTGTCACTACCGTAAGAGAAAACAGCATCGCTTAGACTAAAGGGATCAGAAGTAGGATAAAAGGGAATAAAACTACCTGTCTCTTGAAAATCTACAGGCAGGAATCAGGGTGAAGAAGCATTATCTGTTAGCCTTGAAGGAAAGAAAAGGACCATCTTTGGAGTAGCTGGGAGCTCAGCGGAACTATCAGAAGGAACACGAAAAGTAGTGCTTTCTTAGCTTCACAGGACTGCACTCTGGTCTCCTGGATCTCAAAGGGTGGCCCACAACCTCCTAGGTTTCAAAAAGATGCATCTTTGCCAGTTTGGTTCCTGCTATTCTAGTGTGCCAGTGGGATGGGCCTAACACCCAGACTGAGGGGGCAGTGCTGCTATGCTCAAGGAGTAGAAGAATGGGGCCTGCCAGGGCTGAGTGCTAAGATGAACAAGGAGAATGGAGCCACCCAAAGTTGAGGGAGCAGTCAGGCTGGCAGGCAGAGCTGAAGCCCAGGACTGAGAGGTCTCCACACAGAATTCAGAAAGCCTGACCAACACCCAGCATATGGTGGGGCAAGACCATTGCCTAGATGGTCCCAAAGAACAGAGGATTATTTTTATGCTTTGAGAGCTAATGTAACCTGTTCTGCTGGGTTTGAGACTTGCTTGGTGCCTTGTTATCTTTTCTTTCCCTCTAACTTCTCCCATTTGTAGTAGAAATGTCTACTTGGTGCCTCTTCCACCCTTGTACAGATAATTTGGACTGCAGATTTCACATGTAAACAGATAAAGAGGATTCCTCCCCTCCCCCAGGATGGAATACCCCTAGAGTCTCACCCATATTTGATTGAGGTGATTCAGAAAATGAGATCTGGGACTTGGAGTTGATTGAAGACATTGGGACCGTGTGATGGGGTGAATGTGTTGTAGATGTGGTATTGACATGTATTTTGGAGGTCCAGAGGATGGAATGTTATGGACTGAATTATGTCCTCTAAAAATGTATTATAAATCCTAACCTCTATGCTGAGGTTGGAGTCTTGCTGTGGCGCTGTAGGATAAGCACCGGACTGCAAAGTTAGTTTGAACCGCAATGTTGGTGGTTCAAACTCACCAGCCACTCCTTGGAAACCCTACAGTGGGTCACTATGAGTTGGAACTAACTTAAAGGCACTTTACAACAACAAATGCTGTGGTTATGATCCCATTGGGGAATGGGTTGTCTTCGTTATGTTAATGTGGCAGGTTAGTGTGGAATGCATTTTGGTTCATTCTCTTTTCCGATATAAAAGAGATTAAACAAGCAAGCTAGGAAGCAGACTTGGAGGAAGACTTATGCCAAGCACATGAGAATCACCCAGGAGCAGAAATCCAGAAGAGACAACGACCTTCCTCCAGACCTCACAGAGAAAGAAAACCTTGCTTTAGAGCTGGTACCTTGAATTCAGACTTCCAGCATTCTAGAAAATAGTGAGAAAAGAACTTTCTGTTTGTTCAGGCCACCCACGTGGTATTTCTGGTATAGCAGCACTAGAGGGCTAAGCAACACCCTAAACATGAACTCTATCCATTATGCAACATCTCTGGAGCCAGGGTTTTTAACTGTAAATGACCACCTCAGACACCTGGACATCATGTCAGCAGCTTTCAGCTGTTGCTTGCTATGTTATCAATTTATAGCATGCAGAAGAAGGGGGCTGCTTTTGAGGGGACACCTTCTGTGGTATTGAAATCTTGCCCTGTCTTTCAACAGTATGGAACTCAGCTTTCCTGGGAGGTAAAAGAAACGAGTGTGGGTTCCTTCATAGAAGCTGCCTCCCTCGCCTTCTGCATCCCACCACTTATTATCTAGGTGATGATTACTCAATGGGCGGTGAGGCCCCAGAACCCTGGGAAGATACAGAAGCACAATTTGGAATCCAGTTTGTAGGGCTCACCACTTGTTTTCTTTGGCTGTTTAGCCTTGTGGGTAGAAGTTGCATGGTTTGTTTGGCTTTACTGGATGTCTCGCAGTGGGTTTTGTCTTCAGTGCATTCTGTATCATATGGTAAGGTGGGTGGGGATGTAGGTAATTGGAGGATAAGGTCTTGATTGGAAGGGACCTGAAATGCCTTCTGTTCTTGGTAACCATCTTCAATCAGAAAGTTGTGTCTCCCAATAAACACAAAAGTAAACCGTGAAGCCGACTAACAGAGCTTGCCTTTGATTATTTGCTTAACTGCTTGTACTCCCCAATGGCTCTCTGACTGGTGGTACAACCAGTTTGCCCTTGACTTCTTACTAAAAGGTTGATAGTTTAAATTCACACATGGGCACTTAAAAAAAAAAGCTTCACAATCTACTTTTGTAACGATTACAGCAAGAACACCCTCTCAAGCAGTTCTTCTCTGAAACACATGGGTCACTGTGAGTCACAATGGGCTCACCAGCAGCAGGTTTGAGGTTTTTTTCTTTTGGTTTAAGCATATGGGTCCTCACTCAATATGGGCCTGAACTTGACTCAGCATTTACAAACAACATTGGGATGAAAGTTAAGAGAGGTCTAAAAGTTAGACAAAACGGGTCAAAACTATAGGTAATTAAATATGTGTTTCTCAGAGAGTGGTTCCAAAACTAACCAGAAATGATTTTTGGCTCTTCTTTTGTTTGGAGTTTTTGCCCTATCATTAGTACTTTGGTTTGTTTGCAGACAATAAGTAAACATATAGGGACAATTGCAGGCATGAAAGCTATGTTTGATTTTATGACCAGGCTACCAGGAGTCCTAGTGTGGCACTGCAGGACAATGCACTGGACTGCAAGGTCAGTTTGAGCTGCAGGGTTGGTGGTTCAAACTCACCTGTTACTTACTCCTCAGAGACCCTAACAGGGTTGCTGTGAGTCAGAACCAACTCCACGGCACTCAACAACAACAGCAACCATCACCACTTTTACCAATAATCTATTTGAATTGATTTCAGAGGGATTAATTGAGTGGAGCAGATTTGATTGTTAAAATGAGTGAAGTGGAATTATCCAGAAATCTATCCTTAGGTCATATTTCCGCTCTTTGATTTTTGTAGGAATGAGACTTCTCAAAGTGCTAGTGGAAGTCACTGTTTTTGAGGTTCTGCTCCTTGAAACCTGGGAGAGCATGTATCCCACTTCAGTAGCCCTGGACTTGATTTATTCTTTCCTCTTTCCCTGCTCCAGAATTGAGCTACGAGCCCTGGGCAAGATCTCAGAAGGAGAAGAGTTGAAGGTGTCCTACATCGACTTTCTCAATGTTAGCGCAGAGCGTAAAAAGCAGCTGAAGAGCCAGTATTACTTTGACTGCACCTGTGAACACTGCCAGAAAGGACTGAAAGATGACCTTTTCCTGGGGGTGAAAGATGACCCGAAGGTACACACAGCCCCCCCACTACTTGGATTTTTGTGACCATCTCTCTCTCTCTCCCTTTTTTTAAAAAAAGTTCTTATTGTGAATTGAGTGATAGTTTACATGGGAGAACATTGGTTTTACACTCATCGTTTCATTGCAATAATTACAGTCCCCTCCGTGCATTATCATTCAACAGTATTTGCTTCTATTCCCTTTGTTTTTTTGGGGGTGGGGTGGGTGGATATACACAAAAGGGCACATTTAAACAACCAAAGGGCACATTCTGCAAGCCTGCCTCCTGGCCACCAGCACACAGTCTTTCTCTTCCCATGAGTCTAGAGTCCTTAGCTGCTCCATTTGTCCATGTCCTCATCTCTGCCTCCATCTCTGGTGTCACTGCTTCTCTGGATAGGGTCTCACATTCCACTCATACTCTTCTTATGGTCCTAAGGTTGTGACCATCTATTAAGGAGCAAGTCCAGGTAGATTTCCTAGTTAATTAGTTCACCCTGTGCCCATTGGTTTCTTAGAAGGCTGTCCCCTAACCTTGAGGAGGTATCATGGTATGGACAGAACATCCCTAGCTGGAATCATAGTGCCAACAATTATCAGGTGTTTGATTTGGGGAAGTTACTCAGTTTTCACATTTGCAAAATAGGGATATGGCACCCATTTCAAAGGGTCGTTATTGGATTAGGCAGGATGATGTATGTAAAATGACTGGCATATAGATTTTAGTTCCTCTTCTCCCTTTGCAGACTAAGTAATGCTGAGAATTTCAGATACTGAATTCTCATGGGCAAAGAGGTTTGTTGTCTGGTTATCACAGAGGTATTCCTAGTCTCCCAGAGATGGGCAGTATGGAGATGGGGCAATGTTGAGATTGGTTAATATCATTAACTCCTGAGTGGGCTGTTACCTGGTTAACAGTCAGACCACTGTGTCTCTCCAGAGAGGAAGGCTAACTAAGAATGTTAAGCTGTGCAGTCTCCTCCCTTGTGCATGTAAGATACAATTCACTGAGGCATACTCAAATATGCTTCTAAATTCACTTAACAAATTCTGTATACTACGTGTGGACAGATAAATCACCTCTAGTTAGAACACACTCTACGAGCAAAAACAACTTGGAGGTCCAGATTTGGTGACCCTGTCTATGACTTCATTACTCATCAGTGTCTGTGCTAATATTCAGATAACAGTATTCCCTCACTTGACGCAGCTCTCATTTCATACTCAAGCTAGTCTAGACATTTTCTTTTTGCCACTTATTTTGTTCTTTAAATATAATATTTTTTTCTCCCTTTGACCAGGCAGTTCTACTCCTAAGAATCTAGTCTATAGATATACTTGTACATATGCGCAAAGATACATGTAGAGGAACATGCATCACAGCATTGTTGAGGACAGCAAATTGTTGAATAAGACTTAAATAGCCACCAACAGGGAATTATTTGAATTAAAGGAACAGCCTAAAGCTATTAAAGCTAACAAGGTAGATCTTTATATAGATATGGAATGAATTCTTTTACTTAAGAGACAAAACAGGGGCAGAATGGTGTAGTCTCTGCTCACAACCCAAACTAAACCCATTGTCCCTGATTCAATTCTGACTCATAATGACCCTATATAGGGTTTCTGAGACTGTAAATCTTTCTCCTGCAGACAGCTAGTGGGTTCAAACTGCCAACCTTATAGTTCGCAGCCCAACACCTAATCCATAGTGCTACCAGGACTCCTTTATGCATTTTAAACCAAAAGGTTGGTGGTTCAAGCTCACCAGCTGCTTCCTGGAAACTCTATACAGGAATGCTGTGAGTTGGAACTGACTCATCAGCACTTAACAACAACAACAATCATAAAAATCAAAAGGTACACATGCACACCCATGCACACACATGTGTATAAGCATAGTCAGTCTCTGTCTACTTACAAGTAGGAGGAGGAAGCTATGACTAATGGGTCAGCAGTGGCCTGGGATGGGGAAATTGAGAATCATCCCTCCAAGGCAGGAGATAAAGCAGCTGGTACCCAGGATGAATATGCTCTATGTAGGAACAATGTCCTTTTCATAGAATCTAAGGTTCTGTATTTCAATAAGTGTGTGAGGCACTGAACACAGCACCTTAGGAGCTACTGTGTCCGCCCTCACCCTGAACTTTCAAAACCTACAGTATAATAGTACATGTATTATCTAGGAGCACTGGTGTGCTAATCGAAAGGTCGACAGTTCAAACCCACCAGCCACTGCATTTGAGAAATCTGAGACTGTCTGATCCCATAAAGATGTACAGTCTCTGAAACCATAAGGAGCACTTCTACTTTGTCCTATAGGGTTTCTATGAATCCGAGTCAACTCGAGGGTGGTGGGTCTTTGGATTTCATCTCTACAAGACAGCATTCCTTCCTATTTCCTGATCCTGAGTATTTATTTTATAACTTGTTCCCACCACCACTTAATTTTTTTTTTTTTTGTTAAGAGTCCAGATCCTTTTTCTCTTTCTTCTAAAATGAAATCAACTATGTAGTCATTTCTGTAAAACTTGCATAATTTATCTGGCAGTTTCAGCACTTGCCGTTTAACCATTAGTTCCTTCATCTTAATGATGCCATTCCCAGTTGATGACAGTATGCCCGTGTCTATCTGTCTGAACTGCAGAGTGGACCTCTCTCCTGATAGATTGATGATCTATGATTGAACAGATCTGGTTTCAAAACAATAATTTCCATTCCTTGAATGTCAAATTGGACTGTTCTTTGGCACTGTAGCATAAGCACTGGCTGCTAACTATAAGGTTGGAGGTTCAAACCCACCAGTTGCTCTTTGGAAAACCTATACAGAATCACAGTGAGTCAGAATGTGCCTCACAGCACATAACAACACCACCAACATTAAAATAACTCAAAATAAAGACAATGCTCAAAAGTGAGCTGCAAAAGGTATCTAAAAGTACATTATAATGTAGTAGAAAAGATAATCGAAAAATAATTAGGAAGCATGCGTTCTAATTTTTGCTATGAGCTTAAACAAGTCTTTTGGCAAGTGTCTTCCTTTTGTGCCTCAGTTTCCTGATCTGCTCCCTTCTATACTTTCTTCTTGTTTTACTTCTGTATATTTCATGGGTGGGGAACCTTTTTTTCTGCCAAAATTTATAACATCATTCATAGGCATTACAAAATTATCTATTTAAATGTTAACCTGCTATATTTGGTCAAATATTTAATTAACTCACCCATAATGTGATGGCTGGAACTGCGGTTGCCTTGGCAGGGCCAGACCAAATGATTTGCAGGCTTTATACGGCCTCAGAATGGAAGTTCCCCACCCCTCATGTATTTTGAGGCTCCTAAAGAAAACTCCTTGCTTGCTGAAAGTGAAGAGGACTTAAAACATTTACTGATGAAGATCAAAGAGCACAGCCTTTGATATAGATTACATCTCAATCTAAACAAGACAAAAATCCTCACCACTGGACCAATAAACAACAATCTTCTTAACGGAGAAAAGATTAAGTTGTCAAGAGTTGGTTTTGGCTGCTTCAGAATCAACACTCATGGAAGCAGCAGTCAAGAAATCAAACATATTGCATTAGACAGTTCTGCTGCATAAGACTTCTTTAAAGTGTTCACGAACAAAGATATCAATTTGAGGACTAAGTTATGATCTTTTCAATAGCCTTATATGTATATAAAAGTTGGGCAGTGAATAAGGAAGACCATAGAAGAATTGATGCATTTGAGTTATGGTGTTGGAGGAGAATATTAAAAGTCCCATGACTGCCAGAAGAATAAACAAATCTATGTTGGAAGAAGTACAGCCAGAATGCTCCTTGGAAGCCAGGATGGCAAGACTTTGTGTCTCATACATCAGACATATTATCAGGAGGAATGAGTCCCTAGAGAAGGACATCATGCTTAGTGAAGTGGAGGGTCAGTGAAAAAAAGGAAGACCCCCCCCAACAAAATGTATGGGCACAGTGTAACTTTGAACAGTAGGCTCAAAGTAACAACAATTGTGAGGATGGCGTAGGATCAGGCAGTGTTTCATTCTGTTGTGCATAGGGTCATTATGAGTCACAGCTGACTTGACAGCGCCTGATAACAACACAGCTACCAAAACTGAACGGCACTCAACAGCACTTAACAACAACAATCAAAACTAAAGCTAAAACCAAACCATTGCACCCTGTATAGGGTTTCCAAGGTTAACTGGTCTTGGTGGGTTTAAAGCTTCTTAAGAGGGGAGACATAGGAGCTCTGGTGGCACTGGGGGATAAGCATTGGACTACTAGTCCCAAAGTCAGAGGTTTAAATCCACCAGTCACTCTGTGGGAGAAAGATGAGGCTGTCTGCTTCTATAAAGGAAGCCCAAAGGAGAAGTTCTGAGTCCGACAGAGTTGCCATGACTCAGTGGCAATGCTTACCGATTAAAGAAGGGGGGGCCTTACTAAGAGGTCCCTGTATCCTGTCTGCTGATCGAAAGGTTTCCTGCCTTATTCTAAAAAGTGAAAAATAGTCCTGTTTTCTTTCTCAGAGAAGGGTCATATCTTAGTGTCTTTGTGCTACTATAGCATTAGTACCACAAGTAGATGACTATAATTACCAGAAATTATTTCTCACCGTTTAGGCAGCTAGAAGTCTGATTTCAGTGTACCCACTCCGGCAGAAGCCTTCCTCTCTGTCTGTTAGCTCTGGGGGAAGGTCCTCATCTCTTTCAGCTTCTGTTCTTTAGCGATCTTCATGTGTCCTGGCATCTGTCTTCTCTCATCTGTGCTTCCATGCTTCTGTGCCTCTTCTCTTCTTTTTGGATCTCCAAGTTTATAGAATTAAAGATACACCCTCCACTGATATGGCATCATTTATATAACAAAGAAAATTTGATATCCAAATCTGTTTTAGGGTTTAGTAATCCAACGCATATTTTAGGGAGGATGCAATTCAGTCCATAACAGAGCTTATCTTCAACTTTTTCTACAAGCTATGCTTGTAGAAAATTAATAACCTCTCAGTTAAGCTGTTGTAGGAACCTTGGAAGTTGCCTCCTTTAATTTTTTTAAACTGATTTCCAGAGCTTAAAGGACAGTCTTCCTTACAACATCAAATTGAGAAAGATTTTTTATTAATCTGTCAAGCAAGAAAGGGGACCTAGTGTGGTGCTGTGGGATAAAGCACTGGACTGCAAAGTTGGTTTGAGCCACAAAGTTGGTAGTTCAAAATCACCAGCTACTCACTGGAAACCCTACACAGGGTTGCTATGATATCCTTTTGGTCAAGACAGGGAAATACAGACTGGATGCTAAGACATTTGGAAAGGTTTGAATGGTCATATGCAAAAAGACCTCATTTCGTGAATTCTAATTGTAACTGGTATAGGGTTTTGGAGTCAAGCCCATAGCCTCTGTCCTCTCCCTGTGGTGACTAGTATTTAAATCAGTGACTCAGGTGAAGACAAAATTTGCTGAAGAATATCTGTAGAATGTGTGCTTAACTTGAAGCAAAGAGGGAGAATGACACGAATTTTGGGTGATCTAGTCAGAATCCAAAATGGCAGAGAAGACACAACATGATACATGTCAGGTGTCCAAACGCCCATGCCTGAGCCCAGGGTGTAGCTAGCTGGCTGGCAGCAAAGCTCTGGGGCTTGGTCCATAGGAAACACAATATGAGTCAGAAGCATGATGAGGGAGGGAGCAGGAAAAGCTATTGGGATTTTGAGTAGCATTTACATACATGAATCACTAATTGTGTACTACATTGAATTTCAAAGTTGGCAGCTGTTAAAAAATGGAATGGGCTTTCAACTCAGTGTCTCTCACTTCCCTTCCCAGCCATCTCAGGAAGTGGTGAAGGAGATGATACAGTTCTCCAAGGATACACTGGAAAAAATTGACAAAGCTCGCTCTGAGGGTTTGTACCATGAGGTAAGAATCCTTTTTTTTTTTTTCCCAAATAGAGGATGGGTTGGGGAGGAGAATGGAAAGGCTCTCTAGCTATGGTAGGGAATGAGATAAGGATGAACAGTTATCATTCAGGCTCTTTCATCTGAATATATCCTTTGACTGAGACCACAACTCTTGTGAACCTCAAACCTTTAGCACTTCTTGGGGGTGTGTTCTCAGTGACTCTCCAACCCACTGAAACTGGGTCTGAGGAAGCAAAGGCACCTAGACAGATGGCCCTGAGGGACCTGTGATAATCTCAGCTTGGCATCTGGTATGGCAGAATGGAGACAGTAGAGAGAGTGGGAGTGGGTTGCTTGCTTTCCCATAATTCAGTTCTGCAGTTTCTAGTCTTCACTGAGCATCAACCCTGGCTATAGAAGCATCAGAAGGAGCTCTTGTAGCATAGTGGTTATGAGTTGGGTTGCTAACCACAAGGTCAGCGGTTTGAAAATACCAGCTGTTCCACAGGAGAAAAGATGAGGCTTTCTACTCCCATAAAGATTTACAACCTTGGAAACCCTATGCCGAGTCACTATGAATCGGAACCAACTCCATGGCATATAGAACAGAAGTCCTCAACACTGGCTTTACACTGGAATCACCTTTTGAAACTCTTGATGTCCAGACCACACACCAGAACAATTTTACTGGAATCTCTGGGGATGGGACCCATGCATCAGTCCTTTTAAAAGCTCTTTTGTGATTTCAAAATGCAGGGAAAGTTGAGACGCACTGCACACTGCTGTCAAATTCGCTTGGGCAGCTTGTTAGAAATAGATTCCTGTGTCGTGCCTCACTTCTTTGATTTGATTCATCCAACCTGCAACAGTGCACAAGAACCATGCAGCAGTATTATTTTGATAAGCTCTTTAAGCAACCCTGGTTTGGATGCCACTAGAACATGGCAACGTGGGAGACTGATGTCTGCTAATTTCTATATTTTATCCCTGTTCTTCGTCTTCCTTTATTCACTCATTCATTGCACATTTTTGAGCCCTTATTGGGATGGCTAACCCAAACCATATTCTTTGTCTCTCAGGAGTTCTACCGGGTGAGAGAGACAGACACATGGGCAAAGTGTTAATGTGCCATATGGAAAACTTATGTCAGATGTGTGAGTTAGGAGTTGTAGCAGTCAGGAGGGCTCTACTGACCTGTTCTTTTTCACTTCTTCCTCTTTTCTATTCAAACAAACTTCTTGTTAGCACCAGGTGTAGGGCTGAGCTTTGTCCCATGGGCTTAACAGGATTGTCTTTAAGATGAATGATCACCAGTTCCTGCATAGCCACACCTCCACCAGTTGCCTCGGGGGCTTCTGGGAAAGTTTCAGAGCAAAATTAATTCTCGATCATTGTAAATGGAAAGAGTTGTGTAGCATTTAGCTGATTATGGTAGCCAGAGAAGACAAGAAGAACATTTAAAATGTAGGGACCCTCTGATTCTGTAGGGTACAACCTTAGCTTATGTCTACACGCGAATGAGTCTGGAAAACCTGACTCCAAGCTCAATGGAGTCAATACAGTTCCTGGGAATTTCTCGCTCTTCTGCTGATACATCATGTACACTTCCAGCAGGGCAGACTGTCCAACCTCACTGCACGGAAGATACCCAGGGGTTTCTGGACTGTGGATGCCAGGGTCTCTCCCCAGATATGTGGTCTCAATTAGTCTGGGGGAAGGACCAGACAGAAACTTTTTACAAGCTCTCCAGATGATACCAATGTGCAGCCTGGGCTGCAAGTGCCTGATACGGTGGTTCAGAACACAGGTTATAAAGCGCAACTGCTTGGTTTAAACCTCACCCCATTGTTTTCTACCTGTGTGACTTTGACAAATTACTCTTTCTGTGCTCAGTTTCCTCATCGGGTAGTAATACCTACCTTGTTGCATGGTTGTGAGAGTAAGCATATATATATATATATATATTATTCTCAAATACCTGGTATGATACTGTAGGATAAGCACCAAAAGATTGGCAGTTCAAACCCACCAGCCAGTCCTGGAAACTATACAGGGTTGCTATGAGTTGGATCCAACTTGATGGCACTTAATAACAGCAACATTCTCGTAACAGTGCAACAAGGTATCATTGCATACATTGAGGGGGATTCAAAAAGTTCATGGGAAAATGTCATGCTCTCTGTCTTAAGCACTGCAAAGTTTTATTACTTGTAAAAAGGAGACAGGGAGATCAATCTCAAAAAACACTGTCTCGTTGTTGTTGTTAGTTGCCATCAAGTCGTTACTGACCCATAGCGACCTTATGCACAGCAGAATGAAACACTGCCCGATCCTGGGCCAACCTCACTACTGTTGCCATGCTTGAGTCCATTGATGCTGCCACGTGGCCAATCCATCTCGTTGGGGGTCTTCCCTTTTTCTCTGACCCTCCACCTTACCAAACATGATATCCTTTTCCAGTGACTGGTCCCT
>NW_006408859.1:1035961-1064628 GCF_000296735.1 Chrysochloris asiatica | reverse complement strand
CAGAATGAAACACTGCCCGATCCTGGGCCAACCTCACTACTGTTGCCATGCTTGAGTCCATTGATGCTGCCACTTGGCCAATCCATCTCGTTGGGCATCCTCCTCTTTTTCTCTAACCCTCCACCTTACCAAACATGATATCCTTCTCCAGCGACTGGTCCCTTCTGATAATATGTCCAAAGTATGAGATACGAAGTTTGGCCATCTTGGCCTCTAAAGAGCACTCTGGCTGCACTTCTTCCAAAACGGATCTATTGGTTCTTTTGACAGCCCATAGCACTTTCAATATTCTCCTCTAACACCATAACTCAAAAGCATCAATTCTTCTATGGTCTTTCTTATTCACTGTCCAGCTTTCGCATGCATATAAGGTCACTGAAAATACCATGGCTTGGGTGCACCTTACTCCTTATTACGTGTTAATTCTGTTTTTTCCATAAACTTTAGGAAGCCCCCGCATATATAAATACATACACATACATGCATATGTATCTATATGAGTCCTGGTGGTGCACTGATTAAGTGCTTGGCTGCTAATCGGAAAGTTGGTGGTTTGAGCCCACCAGTTGCCCTGCAAGAGAACGATGCGGTAGAATATTTCCATAAGAACAGATAGTCTTGGAAATGCTCTGGGGCAGTTCTGCTCTGTCCTTTAAGAGCACTGTGAGTCCGAACTGACTCAGTGGCAGTAGGCACATGAGTGTGTATGTATGTATCGTTCATCATCCTCTGCCCCTGCTGAATTCTGTGAAAATCCCTTTCTCTGCCGTATTAGACACATCTCCTATTTTTCTCCTCTCCATTCCTGCTTCTTAGTCAAACAGAACCATTTTTAACATTTAAGTCACATACTTGGGCTCTGCCACCTCTTCTAGAAGTTTTCCCCACCCTAAAAGAATGATGTTCAGTGTCATGGCACTATGGTATGTGGATTAAGCATATGTTCTAGGCCACTGATGATGGACAGAGCCTGTGTCTCATTCCAGGTGGTGAAATTGTGCCGGGAGTGTCTGCAGAAGCAGGAGCCAGTGTTTGCTGACACCAACCTCTACAGGCTGCGGATGCTAAGCATTGTCTCAGAGATCCTCTCGTATCTCCAGGCCTTTGATGAAGCAGCTGACTATGCAAGAAGGATGGTGGATGGCTACATGTAGGTGATGATCTTTGGTCTCAAAGAGTCTCATGAAAGTGTGCCTATTTTAAGGATGGCAAACAGATGTCACACATGTCACTGCTGTTCCCTCCTGCGCCCACAGCAGGCATCAGCATTTGATCATAGTCGTCTTTATCAGTGAGCATTTTTACCACGGCACTCTAAGTAGTAATGAGCAAACCCTTTCCAACTATTTAATCGGTTTTGGTACCTAAGATGAAATATTGCCAAGCTTGGTCTTTCCCAGATCCTCCAGCATTTCTATCACTTGAATAACATTCTGGTTGCCCTAAGGCTAAGTCCGGTTTGATTTTTTTTGTATTTGAAAAGGGTTTTCCTCCTTAACAATCAACATGGGAAATCCCTTCTTTTTCCTGGGAAACTCCTAAATTTTATCTCAAGTTGATCTTCCATCTCTAGGATGCAGCTGCCTCACAGGGCTGGTTGGAGGAGCAGGAGTATTTAACCAATGAGGACACTTAATAAACTGTCACATGCTGTGCAGAAATAAGGACAATTGGGATTCTGTGCTATGATTGGTTATTATGTCCCAACAGGAAGCTCTACCATCCCAACAATGCCCAACTGGGCATGGCCGTGATGCGGGCAGGGCTGACCAATTGGCATGCTGGTAACATTGAGGTGGGGCATGGGATGATATGCAAAGCCTATGCCATTCTCCTGGTGACACATGGACCCTCCCACCCAATCACCAAGGACTTAGAGGCAAGTAAAGATGCTACATTACTTGGGCTCTCACTCGCTGGTCTGGGCTCTCTGTGGATGAGACGTAGACTTGAAGTGGATTCTTCTGCAGTAAAGTCCATACATTTCCAGCCAGACAAGAAGGAAATGTAAAAGTATGTTAGCTCACTCTCTCCCCATCTCTTTTAAAACATATGAGGAAACTGAGGTCCAGGGAAGGGAAGTAATTTGTCCATAGTTATGTAGTGGACTGAGCGCAAAGCTGAAACGTAGACCCTGTTGCACCATCATGCCCCAAGCCTGAACTGATAAAGTCTGAACAGTGTTGTGTGTGAGTGAATGTGTGTGTACCCATTTACATTAGAAAGAATTCTGGGCTGTGGAGTTTGGGAACATTGGCTCAGGGATCAGATCACCTAGATTGAGTTCAACTTCTCAACTTGCTCACTGTGTGACTTTGTACATATTGGATATGATGGGTCTCAGATTCCTCCTTAATAAATTGGGTTCTAGGCTCAAGTAGGGAGTCCTGGTACGCTGCTGTAGGATAAGCACTGGATTGCATGGTCAGTTTGAACTGCAGAGTCGGTGGTTCAAATTCACCAGCAACTCCTCTGCTATACAGGGTCGCTATGAGTCAGAACCGACATGACAGCACTTAACAACAGGCTTAATTAGAATCCAGTAAAATGATTGAGGCCTCTAAAATCACAGTGCTGTGATGAGGGGTTAATGGATTAATGTAAAATTCTTAGGACCCAAACCCAACTCTCTGCTATTCAGTCAATACTGACTCACAGAGACCTTGCATAAGGTTTCTGAGACTATAAATCTTTAGGGGGGCAGAAAGCCTCCTCTTTCTCCTGTGGAGCAGCTGGTAGGTTTGAACTGCCACCTGTTGGTTAGCAGTCCAGCGCTTATCCTGCAGCCCCACCAGGATTCCTTAAAGCTCTTAGTACACAGTCTGGCAAACTGTATTGTCTCAACGACTTCTGGTTGCCTTTGTGCTAGTTATTTGAGTGACAGGGCTGCTCTCAGAGGGTGAAATGTAAGGAAAGAGCAGATTTTGGTGTCAGAAAAGCTGTTGCAAAATGGTTCTGCCACTTAGGACTTCTGTGAACTTTTACTTCTGTTGGTGGTAGTGGTGATGGTGTGCCGTGGAGTTCGTTCTGACTCATAGCGACCCTGCATAGGGTTTCCGAGGCTGTAAATCTTTATGGGAGCAGAAAGCCTCATCTTTCTCCCATGAAACAGCTGGTAGTTTAGAACTGTTGACCCTGAGGTTAGCAGCCCGATTTGTAACCACTACGCTACCAGAGCTCCTTTTACTTCCTTTATGCCCATTTACTTCTCAGTGACCTTTTACTTTTTGGACCCCCAGTTTCCTCACCTGTATGGTGAGGATAATATACTACTGCTTCTGTACACCATGGAGTTGGTGCTGACTTTTAGTGACCCTGCACAGGGTTTCTGAGGCTGTAAATCTTGATGGGAGCAGAACGCCTCATCTTTCTCCCAAGGAGTGGCTGTTGGGTTTGAATTGCTGGCCTTCTGGTTAGCAGCCCACCATACTACCAGTGGGGAATAATATATTGACCCCTCAAAATTGATGTGAAGGTCAAGTGAGGGTCAGAAGTGGAAATGACCAACTATGTCTAGTATATTAAGCTCCTTCCCAGGCAGACATGTTATCTGCTGTGTTCACTGCTGTGTCCTCAGCCCTTTGCATGGTACTTGGCCCTTGACAAGTATCTGCAGACTTTTCATACGTAGTTCACTGCAGTCTTCACAACCTCTATACGGTATGTAGGAATCTCATTCATTTCATTCATGGGAACACTGACGGTGGAACATGTGCTTTCCTAAAGTCCCACAACCAGTACATGTGGGATCCAGGGATCGAGCCCAGAAACAATCCCTCATTTATCTTCTGAGGGTCCCAGACATCCCCTCACAAACATATAATGAGTGAATGAAGAAGAAGTGTTGACTGAATCTCAGTGACTGAGAGTCATTTACCCCATAGTCTGTCCTTTCAAAAGGGTCCAAGGAGGTCAAAGACCAATTGGGGGCTTGTCATCAATGTTTATGGTGTATCTGTGTCCCACAGGCCATGCGGGTGCAGACGGAGTTGGAGCTGCGCATGTTTCGCCAGAACGAGTTCATGTACCACAAGATGCGTGAGGCTGCCCTGAGCAACCAGCCCATGCAGGTCATGGCTGAACCCAGCCAAGAGCCAGCCCCAGCCCTGTTCCATAAGAAGCAGTGAGGCATTCCCTTGTAGGGGAGTGGCACCCTGGCTGGGGAACTGGGGAGAGATTCTGGAGGCAGTGGTCTTTGGGGAGATCCTTGGTGGGGAATTTGGGATAACGTTCAACCTGTTGTTGTGGGAACAAATGCTCTATGTTCCTTGAGGTTCTCTTGGTTCAATTCAACTCAGTTCAATTTACATTAACTCTATCTTTCTCTCCTTGGTCTAAGTCTGGAAATTTTTATTGCATGCTGGGCCCTGAAGATAAAAGAGCTCCATGTGTATCTGGGGAGGCAAAATAGCAAAATGCAAACAGGCAATGAAAATACAGTCATAAATGTAACGATCAACTAGATGAAGAGAGGAGGGAGTGTGTCTCATATGCAGTGTGTGTGTGTGTATGTGCGTGTATGTGCGTGTGGTGGGGCTGCCATGGAGAAGATGATGTTCTCTCTCTGTGACATGGCTTTTCAGTCTCCTTCATTGGCTCTCTTTCTCTGCTTGCCTCATATGTTGTCATTTTCTGGAGTTGGTTTTATCCTTGGCTCATTCTTATGTCACTGTACGCGCACTCCCTGGGTGAGTTCAGTCAAGTCCTTGCTTTAATAACCTTGAGACTGATGAGTCCCAAATCTGTGTTACCCAACCTTGCTCTTGAGTTCTCACCACACACCCCCTTGGATGTTTTGCAGGCAGGTCAAGCTCAGTAAGTCAAAACTGAAACTTTCTCTTTTCTTTTCCCCATCCTCAAAATCTTTTCCTCCTTAGCACACCACACAAGAGCATCATGATTGGACACCTGCTCTAGACACTTCCTGATTCTCTATTGCATCTTCTACTTTAGTCAAGCCCAGTTGCTCTTGAGTCCATGAGTAAACAGCAGTCTCTAGTCCCCCTTTTTGAATTTTGAAACGTTCAGTCTAAAATTCCTGAAAGCTAGCCATTTTCCCTTAATTCACTAACACCAGTTTGGGAATCACCTCTTCTGTGAAGCTTTCTTTGATTGAAGCCCTGGATTGAGCTGGCTTCCCTACCTGAGTCTCTCATGCCATCCTTAAATCCACCTTCATAACCCTCTTCTCATAGCATTATAATTGCCTTTTTACTTATCAGTCTCCTCTTTCAGACTGAGTTTCTAGAGGACAAGGACTATGCCCCCTGACCCATCCTTCTATCCCCAACACTTAGCCCAGGTCTGGGAACATAGTTGGTGCTCAGTGAGTATGTGTTGAATGACTGTAGGAATGCATGAATATATTTGCATATCTAAGAGGAAAAAGGCACGAAACTGTGTATTTTGAAGTTTTTATGTTATAAAAGTCAATAAACGCCGTTAAACCTCCTGTGTTTCCAAGCATATAGGTATGGTTTCTTTTTTTCTGACAGTTTTTTAAGAGCAGTGCTGTCCAATAGAAATTTCTATGATGATGGAAATGTTTTCTGATTTTGCTGAATACAGCTGTCACTAGAAAATGTGACTATTGAACACTTGAAATGTGGCTACTATGACTAAGTAACTTAATTTTAAGTTTTATTTAATTTCAATTAATTTAAGTTAGAATCGGTACATGTGACTACTGGCTTGTGCATGGGACAGTGCCATTTTAGAGTATAGTTTTAGTTTAGTTTTTTAAGAGCATGGGCACTGAGCCAAACCGTTTACATTCCTATCCAAGCTCTCCTAATTTTATTTGTGTGACATTGAACTGGATAGTTCACCCAGGCCCCAGTTTCCTCATTTTTACCTGCCTTTGAGGTTGTAGGATTAACTATCTTAAATGAAAACCCCTTAGAACAGTGCCTGACCCATTAAAAGTGCTTCATGAATATAAGCTGCTTTAAATCTTTCAGCATTCCACCCATGCCTCTCTTGAGGTATCTCTTCTCCCCATCAGGAAGTGGAGGGTAGGGGCAAGCAACAGTGTACCAACTCTCATCAGCTCAAAAAAGCTGTCTGTGCACATCTCTTCCCAACTCTATGTTCATTATAGTGTGAAATGAGTCATGGTGTGAAGATTTTGTTGTTGTTAAGTGCTGTCGAGTCGGTTCCAACCCATAGTGACCCTGTATAAGGTTTCTGAGGAGCAGCTGGTGAGCTTGAACCACCAGTTCAAATGTCTTTGCAGTCTGACGCATTAACCCCCAGCGCCACAGCAGGACTTACATCATGGTAATTGGCTTAGATTTAGAAGAACATATTAATTTGTAGTGTTATTAAGTAAATGGTATTTTGCTACATAGGAGTAGCAAAAGGGACAGTTAGAAAGACCATTAGAGACATCTTTACTCAAACTAGGATGAAACCTGCATTTGAAACCTGTACTCCTCAAGGCCATGCTGAACAAGTCTGAGATCTGGTTACCTCCCTTTAGACTAAGTGGTCTGTCCATGGTACCACTGATGTATTGACAAATACATGTCAGATGTAGCTGCTGCTTAAATGAATCACTGAAGGTTTACTTCTCTAAAGGATACAGAAAGGAATTAATTTAGTTTAGGCACACAGCAGAGAGAACAGCAACATTTCTGAAGGCAATCAGAGGTACAAACTTCTGAGCAAGGGTGTGGAGTTGTGGGTGATACCCTCTTGTATATGGGGGTAAACGTCCTTCTGGGAGCAGCCTGCACCCTCCTGGCTCAGCATGACATGCACCAGGCTAGAGCACTGGGCACATAGCTCAGTCTCTCCTGGCCCAGGAGTACCTCATTGATCATTAGAAACATAATATGCAGCACTGACCACAGGTCACCATTGTTGTTGTTGTTAAGTGCCTTTGAGTCAGTTCTGACTCACAGTGACCCTATATAGGGTTTCCAAGGAGGAACTGGTAAATTTGAATCACCGACCTTGTAGTTCAAACCGATCTTGTGGTCCAGTGCATTATTCCACAGCACCACACCAGGAATCCATAGGATTCCATTAATTCCTGCAAGAACTCAGTCTTCACTTCTCAGCCTCGGTGTCCTCAGCTCACATGGTTTTGCCTGAGAATGGGCTGGTCCAATCACAGTGCTAGAGTTTCCAAGAAGTCTTTAGGAGTTTTATCTAAAACATTTGAACACTATGAGTTTCCTATTGCTGCAGCAACAAATACTACAAATTTAGTGACTTACAATAATCCAGTTAGGAGGTCCGATGTTCAAGGATGCCTCTGGGTGGACTTGAACCCCCAACTTTTCAGTTAGCAGCCTAGTGCATTCACCGTCTGCACCACCCAGGATCTCCCTAGGACAGTCATTTGTATTTTGTTCACCACCTGACTAGTTAGAGTATATTTCTTGAGGAAAAAAAGATTGCTGTATTCATCATTGAAGAGGATCCCTGTGGCATAGTGAGTTATACATTTGGCAGCTAACTGCTAGGTCAGCAGTTCGAGTCCACCTGCTACTGTGCGGGAGAGAGATGAGGCTGTCTGCTTCCATAGAAATTTAAAGCCTTGGAAACAAGGGGGCGCATTTCTAACCTATCCTATAGGATTGGTATGAGTCAGAATTGACTTGATGGCAGGGGTCTTTGGGGGTATCATAGTAGGCATTCAGGCATTTCATATTCAGCATGTCTCTGATGAAGTATACCATGTCTCTCCAGGCCTGCGTTCCCTAGTTGCCCAAGACCTGGGACATTATCTCTTCACACCTTGTAATGGATTTCTGTGACTTGTCTTTTCAGTACACTGTCTCCTCCCTGCTTCTGTTCATAGTATCAGCCCTTTCTCTAGAACACTCCTCTGTACCATGAGGTTGTTAAAAGGCTGCTCAGTACATGTAATGCCACCCATTATGGACTCCCAAAACATATGTTGTAAAATCCTAACCTGAGATTATAATTCCATTTGGGAATGGAGTTATGTTATGTTAATGAGAAAGATTTAGTGTAGAGTGTGTCTCAAGCCAATCTCTCTGTTTTACATTTTTTTTGTTTTTTGTGTTTTTTTTTTTATGTTTTTAATGTGAATTGAGTGATAGTTTATAAGGGAGAGTATCAGCTTTACATGCATCCTGTCATATTTCGTTTCGTTGCAATGATTACAATCCCCTCCATGCATCATTTGCCTCCATTTCCTCTGTTTTGTTTTTTGTTTTGAATGTACACTGAAGTATTCAGGAATATATAACCATTCAAACAACCAAAGGGCACACCCTGCATGCCTACCCCCTGGCCGTCAGCACACAGCCTCCCTCCATGTGTCTAGAGTCCCCAGTCACTCCATCTTTCCATGTCAATGTCTCTGCCTCCATCTCTGGCATGACTACTCATTGGATAGGGTCCTGCACTCTGCTCTTCTCTCTTGATGGTCCCAGGGTCCTCCACTCCTGGACTGCAAGATCAACCACACCCCTCCTTTTATTCCAAAACGTCTACCTTTTGCAACATTCACAGTCAGTCCTGATAGTAATTATTCACTATTGAACCAAAAGAGTTTTGTCCCCATCTCCTTTCATCAGTCCCATCCAGACGGTCTGGAAGCCACTCAGTGGAGATTCTACCATCCCCTGCACCCTCTGAAACTAAGCTCCCCTCTTGAAAGCTTGAAAGCCAGTCACTTCATGCCTTTGTTGCACCCTCCCCCATTTTAGGTAGCCAATGTCTTAAGTTGCCCATCCCTGTCAACCCTGTGTACAGAGGGTGGTGGTGGTAATGATCCTTGCTTCAATCTCTTTTGAGATAACAAAAGAAATTAAACAAACAAGCACAGGAAACAGAGATGGGGAACACAGACGTCAAGCCACATGAAGACCATCCAGGATCAGAAGCTAAAAGAGACAAAGACCTTCCCTAGAGATGACCTTCCCCTAGAGTCAGACCCCAGATGTCAGACTTCCAGCCTCCTAAACTGTGAGAAAATAAATTTCTGTTTTTAAAGCTACCTACTTGTGATATTTCTGTTATAGCAGCACTAGGTCACTAAGAGACCTACCTGAACTAAGTGTGGTACAGTATTTCCTGAGATAATGGTGGCCCAAGAGTCAATGGTGTGCAGGTAACTACACAAGAATGCTAAGGAAAGCTCTAATGCTAAGGAAAGCTCTAATTAAACAGATTAATCTGTTTAATCCCATAATGTCATAGCCAAAGTCACCATGTTGACACTGATAGAATCCCTGATCCACATGCATAATAAAATGGCTGCTTGCCACGCTTTCTCTCTCCCTACCAGAACTTCCTCTCTCCCTACTGGCACGTCATCCCTCCTCAACCTATCACCTACCTCCACTAATCTCAACCCCTCCCTCCTCTTCGACCAGTATAAAATTCCCCTAGCAATACCTCTCTTTCCTTCCGACCTCCAATAAAGCCTTAAACGTGGGTGTTCGTGTTCCAGTTCATTCCATCTCACAGACACCCCTGTATGTTCAGTTGGGACGTGGTACTGGCCAGCTCCAGCATACCATTGCTTGTGACCTAAGCCATGATGACTCTTCTGAATTGGGGAAGGAGCCCTGCTCTTCTCTGGGAATGTGCACTCTTAGTTTGTGATCCCAGAGGTATAGGTAGTCATACTTTGCTATTTGACAAAGTCCTGGTGTGGTACTATAGAATAAGCACTCAACCTCAAGGTTGGTTTGTACCACAAGGTTGGCAGTTCAAACTCACCAGCCACTTCTTGGAAACCCTATACAGAGTTGCTATGAGTTGGAACACGGACCAACAATAAGCAACAGTAGAACAGAAAACAAAGCCTGGAGGCACAGTGATTAGGTGCTCAGTGGCTAACCAAAAGGTCTTGGTTAGAACCCACCAGCCAGAAAGATGAAGCAGTCTGCTTCTGTAAAGATTGTTCTTGTGAAATGCCATGGAGTGGGTTCTGACTCATAGCGACTCTGAATAGGATTTCCAAGGCTGTGAATCTTTATGGGAGCGGAAACATTCATCTTCTTCTGCAAAGCAGCTGGTTGACTCAAACTGCAGATCTTGTGGTTCACAATCCAGTGTTTACCCTAAACAGCTACCGCACTCCCCCTTTAAAGATTGCAGCTTTGGAAATTCTCCTTCTGTCCTGTAGAGTCGTTATGAGTCCCAACTGACTGGCAATGGGTTTGATTTTTTTTTTAATGGAGTCTCCATAGTGTTAGCTGTGCTTGGCTTGCTTTCTCCCACATTGTTTCTCCATCATTTTCTGCCCTCTGCTGTGTGCAGACAGGCTAGCCTTTCCATTCCGACAACAAGACACTCTGGTAGGAGGCTGGAAGGCCCAAGGAGAGAGAGATAGGGGTGCCATCTGCACTGAATTCCTTGCCCCCTGCTTCCTCCCTGCCTAAGCAGGCTCCAGCTCCTGCTGAGTGGGTGCCCAGGACTCCACCTTTCATTTCAGGTTTACTGGGGTAATGACTGCCTGTGCTTGCTTGCTAGTCCTTGACTTGGCGCCTCCTACAGGCTGGGACACTGGTGCACTTGCCCCATGCCTGGGAGCTGACATTCCCCAACAGAAAGATGCAATATTTTTTATTTCCTTTTTTCCATTCTCTTCTCCTCCCCACCCCCCACACCAAGGAATCAATATTTCAATATGTTGAGCTATGTGTCCAATGCTATGAAATGAACATATTAAATAACATATTTATGGAATTTTCTTGAAGAGTGGTTAAGGAAGTATTTCTTCTCTTGGTTTTATGTTTTTGGTTCTCACCGCTACTTCCTTTTAGGAGCAAATCTCCCCAAAGGTGTGTGTTGCCATCTCCTGATTCTGGGAACAGCTGCTGCCCCTAGGATACGCTACCTTGCTCTGCCCTCAGATTACATTAGGTGAATGTGTGTACCTGCTTTTTGACTTGTAGCCCTCTCTGCAGTCTCTGCTCTTGCCCCAGAACTCTGTATATTTTCATCCATAGGCCATGGAAACATTCCTTAAACTTAAAAGATGAAATCATTCCCCATGAGGAGCAGATGGTTTCATTCCCAAACCCTTCTCTCCCAGAGACCCATGGTGATTAGAACTTTGAGCATTTGACAATTTCTTCCTCTCCCACACCTGTTTTTTATTTTATTTTTAAAATGCATTAAAAATTGTGCTAGTCTCCTTTGCTGCATGGACTTCAAACTGCATGAAATGCATTAAACCTCATTTTAGATTAAAAAAAAAAAAAGAGAGTCTTTTTTTTAAAAAAAACACAGTTGTTTCATTCAATTCTCAATAGGTAATTCCTTTTGATTAGGAGCCCTGGTGGTGCAATGGTTAAGCACTGTGCTGCTAACTGAAAAGTTGAAGGTTTGGACCCATTCAGTGGCTCCACGGGATAAAGACTTGCTCCTCTAAAGGTTATGGTCTAAAACCCTATGAGGAAGTTCTACTCCATCACTTGGGGTTGCTTGGGGCTGCAATGAGTCAAAAGTGACTCAATGACATTTAATAACAACAACAGACCCTAGTGAGTGAGCCTTGTTTCCTGCTGCTATATCCTTGACCAGTACATCTTTCTAGCACACTTCTCATATCTAGTCACTGGGACCCATTGAATTGAATTCCTAATTGCGCTTGAACCTTTCCATTTTGTTTATCCTCACAGGCACTACCTTGGTTCAGGCCCTCAACATCTCTTGCCTAGACCATTGCCACAGCTCCCTAATTAATGGCCATCCTCACTGATACTCACTGAGGCCAAAATAATTTTTCTACAAGGTATTCTATAATACCCTTAAGTGATTGCCCACTGTCTCCAGGATCAAGTCCAAACTCTTCACCAGAGTAAAATCTACCAGCCCCTCCTAGGAAATCCTATTCAGGGTCGCTATGAGTAGGAACTGACTCGGTGGCACTCAATAACAAAAAATCTACCTTCTCTATTCTAATACCAGTCAGTTAAAGAAAAGACAGAAATGAGAATTTCTATTTTGTGCAAACTGGCCTTTCCAAACAGTGGACTCATAAGGAATGAACGCCCTCTGTTGGTGGGATGCTCACAGGACAGGTGGAGAAGAGGCAGAGAGGCGTCCAGGGCCAAGCTGCAGAGAACAGCAGTGGTAAAAATAGTTGATACTGCCAACTGCTGTTCCTTTAATTTATTTAAAGCAGACTTTAGGCCCAGAGTTCTCTGGGTACCTGTACAAGACCCAAATTTAGCATCTAAGATGAATCCTCCTTTCATGATAAAACATACAATCTCCTTCAAAACCCAGTGTTGCTCTCAGGGCTAGAGCTTGGTTAGGAAGAAACTTTGGGAGATCTTGTCACATCTCTTGGGGATGTGCTGAAGAAAAGGCCTTGTTTCTTTATTACTTTCTTCCGCCTGTGGGTTGAGAGTCAAAAGTTTCACCACTTACTAGCAGGGTGTTGTTGTCATTTGCCGGTCATTGAGTTGGTGTGGACTCAGTATAAACATTACTACCCAGTCCTGCGTCATCCTCACAACTTTCCCCATGGTTCAGCCCAATGTTGCTGCCACTATGTCAAGCCATCTCATGGAGGCTCTTCTGCTTTTTTGCTAACCTCTGCTAGACCAGCAGGATGGTATTAAGAAAATACCTTTTCCCCTCTACATCTCCTTATTTACTCTCAGGTTTATTTCTTCAGGCTCAACAGAACTTCAATAAATGGTCTGAGTGTCAGACCCAACTAGAGCTTCCTGAGGAATTCGAGGAAATAAATAATGACATGTTGGTTTGAACCATATGGTCAGCAGTTCAAATTCACCAGCCACTCCTTGGAAACCCTATACAGAGTCACTACAAATCAGAGCCAACTCAGTGGCACTCAACAACAACAACAACAACAACAGTGTAATATCTGTCGCCCCTACCCTCCCACTCCGTATCTGCCAAATCTGCTGCCACTCGTTTGCTGTGATGCTGGAAGCAGTTATAGGTAGTTCAAATATTAGCAGGGTCACCCATGGTAGACAGGTTTCAGTGGTACTTCCAGACTAAGACAGACTAGAAAGGAGGAAGTGGTAGATCATTTCTAAAACATTAGCCACTGGAAACCTTATGACTAGCAATGGAACATTGTGTGATATCATGCCAGAAGATGAGTCCCTCAGGTTGTGAAACACTCAAGTTATGACTGGGGAAGAGCTGCCTCCTTAAAGTAGAGTTGACTTAATGACATGAGTGAAAAAAAGTTTTCAGGGCCTTCATTTTGTGATGTGACATGACTCAAAATGATAACAGCTGTAAACATCCAGTAATAATCAGAGGATGGAATGTACAAAATATGATGCTAGGAAAAAATGAAATGGTACATATAAAGACTGATATCTCAGGCATTAATGAGCTAAAATGATTAATACTGGCCATTTTGAATTGGACAATCATATGGTTTACTATGCTGAGAAAGACAAATTTACAAGAAATAGCACTGCATTCATTAACAACAAGAACATTTCAAGATCTATCCTGAAGTACATTGCTGTCCCCAAACCCAATGCCATTGAGTCTATTCTAAACCACAGCGATATATATATATAGTTTCTGAGGCTGTAAATTTTTACAGGAGCAGCGTCTCATTTTTCTTTTGCAGAGTTCCTAGTGGGTTGGAACTGCTGGCACTGTGGTTAGGAGCTCTGTGTTTATCCTATAGTATCACCAGAACTCCATACAATACTGTATGGATAATATCCATACACCTACTGGGAAGGTCCTGGAGTCTTGGTGTGGCTCTGTGGGGTAATGCACTGGACCACAAGGTTGGTTTGAACTGCAAGGTTGGTGACTCAAATTCACTAATCACTTTTCGGAAATCCTATATAGGGTCTCTATGAGTTGGAACCAACTCGATGGCACTTAACAACAACAACTGGGAAGATCAGTTAATATGACTATTATTCAATCTTACACAGTCAGTAAAGCCAGTGATGATGAAATTGAAGAATTCTACCAACTTCTTCAGTCAGAAATCTGTCAAGTGTGCAATCAAAATACATTGATAATTACCTGAGATTGGAATGCAAAAGTTGGAAACAAAAAGGTAGGATCAGTAGTTGGAAAATATGACCTTGGTGTAGAAATGATGTAGGAGAATTGCACGGTTGAATTTTGCAAGACTAATGATTTGTTCGTCACAAATACCTTTTTTTGCAACAACATAAGCAGCTACTATACACAGAGACTTCGCCAGATAGAACACCTAGGAATCAAATTGACTACACCTGTAAAAAAAGGTTATGGGAAATCTTCTTATCATCAGCCAAAAGAAGACCAGAGGCCGACTATGAAAGAAACCATCAATTGTTCATATACAAGTTCAAATTGAAGCTGAAGAAAATCAAAAGAAGTCAATGAGAGTCAAACTATGACTTTGAGTATACTCCATTGAATTTAGAGACCATCTCAAGAATAAATTTGACACATTCAGCACTAAAGACTGAAGACAAGACAAGTTGTGGAATGACATCAAGAACATCGTACATGAAGAAAACAAAGGTTTTTAAAAATGCAAAAAAAGGAAAAACCAAAAAGGATATCAGAAGAGACTCTGAAACTTGTTCTTGAAGGTAGAGAAGCTATATTGATTGGAAGAAATAAGGAAGTAAAAAGGCTGAACAGAAAATTTCAAAGGGCAGCTTGAGAAGACAGAGTCAAATATTATCATGAAATGTGCAAAGACTTGGAGTTAGAAAACCAAAAGGAAACAGCACATTTGGCATTTCTCAAGCTAAAAGAACTTAAGAAAAACCCCAAACTTCAAGCTGCAACAATTGGAGAATTCTGTGGGAAAAATATTGAACAATGCAGGAAACATCAAAAGAAGATGGAAAGAATACACAATCACTGTACCAAAAAGAATTGGTTACTTTTCAGCTATTTCAGGAGGTAGCCTATGATCAAGAAGCTATGGCACCAAACAAGGTTCCAGGAATTGGTAAAATACCATTTGAAATGTTTCAACAAAGTGATGCTGCATTGGAATAGTCACTCATCTATGCCAAGAATTTTGGAAGATAGCTACCTGGCCAACTGACTGGAAGAGATCCATATTTGTGTCTATTCTAAAGAAAGGTGACCCATTATTGAATAATATCAGTAATATTACTTGCAAGTAAAATTTTGCTGAAGATCATTAAAAAATGGTTGTTAACACTACATTGACAAGGAGCTGTCGGAAATTCAAGCCAGATTCAGAAGAGAACATGGAACAAGATGGATCTTGGCTGAAAGCAGAGAATACCAGAAAGATGTCCATTTGTATTTTATTGCCTTTGAAAAGGCATTCAACTGAGTGAATCATAACAAATTAAGGATAACATTTTGAATAATGGGAATTCCAGAACACATAATTGTGCTCATGCAGAATTTGTACATAGACCAACAGGCAGTCCTTAGAACAGAATAAGGGGATACTGTTGTTTAAAATCAGGGAAAGATACATGGTACAGTCATGGGAAGGTCCTTGTTTGCTTTCAGTATCTGTGGACCTGGCATTCTTTGGAGATTTCCATGTGTCTTGGCATCAGTCTTCCTTGGGGACTAGGAACTTCTTTGTGTAGTGACCTCAGCTCCAAAGAATGCACTCTGCGCCTCGCTTTTCTTTCTTGGTGGTAGTAGCTTCCTATGATCTCTGCTCCCTTGTTTAATCCCCTTTATAGCTCAAAGAGATTGATTTAAGATACAACCTAATCCTGTATCTTACCTCAGCAACATAACTTCTCTACTCCAGCCTCATGAACAGCACATAGGATATAGTATTGTATCACAACATGGAGGATAGTTACACAATACTGAGAATCTTGGCCCAGCCAAGTTGACACATACTTTGGGAGGGATTCAGTTCAATCTAAACAGCACAATAAAAGCAGAGTTGCGTAGTTGTGACCATGACCGTATGACTTTGTTGTTGTTGTGAAGGGCTGTCAAGTTGTTTCTGACTCACAGTGACCCTGCATAGGGTTTCCGAAGAGCAGCTGCTGAATTTGAACCACCAACCTTTTGGTTCGACCTTGTGGTCCAATGCTTATCCTAGAGTGCCTACCAGAACTCCTATAGGCTGAAAATATTTATTCTTTATCTCATTAAAGAAAATGTTTGCCAATACCTGAGAGACACGGTGCTTCATAGCACATACAAGTCAAACTCCTAAACCTGGCCGTCAAGTCTCTCTATCAGGTATTGGTGAACATAAAAAAAAAAAAAAAAAGATATTTTGATGGAAGTATGTACAAAGATACACCATTTCAACAATTTCCAGCTGTGCCATCCAGTGACACTGGTTACATGCTTTAAGCTGTATCACCATTCTTGCTAACCTTTCCAACATAATGCCATTACCTCAAATTCACTGCTCCTAAGTTCTTCATTCAGCCTTTTAAGTTATCATTGTCAATTTGATCTCACATAGATAATTCTTTAAAATAGCACAATGCTCAAAGCAGATGCATTTTACTAATTAAAATATACTATTATTTTGTTCAAAGAAGACTTCTGGGGATAGTTTGGGTTTAAGGCTTAAAGTTTAAAGGTCATCTCAGGACAATTGTTTCAGGAACTTAGTCAACCTCAATAGCTTTAGATTTCATTGAAAATGTAAAATTCTGTTCCTCATTCCCCCCTCATTTGGTCAGGGTTCTTCTATAGAATCATTGAGGATAAGTGCTTTGCTTATTAGGTGAGTGGAAGAGGTTTGCCAGTAAGAAAGGGAGAGGCAGGGAGATACTATAAGCAACTTCTGAAACAATCCAAGTAGCAAGTAATGGAGATGAGAACAATTCACTCATTTACGGAGACATCTTTATTGAAAACTTGCTATGGGCAGGGCACAGTTCTTGGTGCTGAAAGATGAAGAAGGCAGAAAGGCCAGAACTTGGCACCATTTTGTAGGGTGTGAGCATGTAACAGAGCTGATAAAATGTTGCATTCAGAGAAATCCTTCTCCCTTCTCCTGTATTCTAGCTCTCTGCCCATGGGGGCAGAGAGAGGAGAACTTTCACCTAAACTTCTTTGTCCACATCTAGAGCCCTTCTAGAAGCCCCTTGCTTATCCCTCCTCATGGGAGGAAGAAATGTTCCTTCAGTGGGCCATTGTCTCGAGTTTTTGAGCATGCCTTCCGGTGGGCGGGCTGCAGAAGTGCTTTGGGTACCCTTCTCCTTTGCCTCCCAGTGTTCTTGCTCTCCGACTTCACGGGAGCCAGCGTAGTGGTTACATATCGGGCTGCTAACCTCAAGGTCGGCAGTTTGAAACTACCAGCGGTTCCGCAGGACAAAGATGAGGCGTTCTGCTCCCGTAAAGATTTACAGCCTCGGAAACCCTGTGCAGGGTCACTATGAGTCGGAATCGACTCCACGGTACTTAACAACAACAACAACCCTCAACACCAGTCCACCTTACACCTCCTCAGCTCCAGCTCTTGCCCAAGCTGCAGGCTGGGAGAACACATTCCTGGGCTGCCCTGCGGATCAGGCTAAGCCTTGTTTTCCTCCCCCAGACTCCCCTGGCAGCCCTGAGGTCTGTATTCATGGCAAGAGGTGCCCTTCAGATCAACGTGTTGGGGGGAGACATGCCAATTTTCTAGGTTTACAAAAATATAGGTCATTGTGCTCACGGATGTATCACCATCAATGAAAGACAATTGGGAAAGAAAACCTGTTTTTAAAACAAAGTTCACTTTATTACATTATTTTTACATAGTAAAAGAATATGAAATGCAGCCGTGTCTAGATTCTCTTGCTGATTCTCTTGAAGACAATGTCACCCAATGTCATGGTCTGCAAACCAGAAAGGAAATCATAAAATGTTTGTCTGATATTCAATTGTAAAAATTAATTAAGTCTACTGAACAACCCTAAACACACTAACATATGAAAGAATTCAAAGATTCCTGTTTTCTGTAGGACCTGAGGTGGGGTTGTGACTTTGTCTAAAATCCTGTGCCACAACTTTGTTACTTCACTTCCTCACATGGAAAGTTCTGCCTTTTACTGATTTTTTTTCTCCATTAATAACTGTTAGCATAGTGGTTACGAATCGGGCTGTGAATCATAAGGTCAGCAGTTCGAAACTACCAGCTGTTCCGCGGGAGAAAGAGGAGGCTTTCTGCTCCCCTAAAGATTTACAGCCTCGGAAGCCCTGTTCAGGGTCGCTATGGGTCAGAACCGACTCGACGGCACTTAACAAGAACAATACTGTTACAGCAACACCATCCAATCCAATCCAGTGTAATCCAGTCCAATTACTCCAAGTTGCATTTAGCACCTACCATGGAGTCCTGATGTGGCGCTGTGGGTTAATGCGCCAGACTGCAAAGCCATTTGAACTGCAAGGTTGGCGGTTCAAACTCACCAGCTGCTCCTTGCACACCCTAAACAGGGTCACTATGGGTCAGAATTGACTCAACAGCACTTAACAACAACAACAACAACAATGTACCAAACAAGGAACCATGGTGGCACAGTGGTTAAGCACTCAGCTGCTATTTGAAGGGTCACCAGTTCAAACTCTCTGAGTTTGAGCTTGAACAGCTGACTTTACAGTCTGGCGTATTAACCCACAGCGCCATACTTAACCATTTGCACTGTCCAGGGATTCATATGTTGTTAATAAAGTAAAATTAAAAGTGTGATTCTCCTTATAAATGCTGAATGGGCACAGGACTTTATTAGGTAGGTACCCAGGGCTTGCAGGGCAGATGGAGTTCTCCACCACTCATTGGTGAGTACTAAGGCAGAAGGGGAGAGTGACGGCTGATCATCATGGCGACATCATAGAACAGGAAAAAGCCACAACAGAGTCCACCTCTGGACAAATCAAACCTTCCTTGCACTGGAGCACTATGCCACTGGAAAATGATGCTTCATGAATCTCTGAGGCCCACCTGCAGGCTCAGTGGATACCTGCTGAGTGAACGGATTGCTGTTCCCTATCTGTGATCCAGTCTTATGGCTACATCCTAGTGGAGACTGAAAGAGGTGGGTTGTGCGGTGGTTCTGTGCAATCTTGTGCCTCCTCCTACCAAGTACCTATCTTACTCCATCCATTTGGGTATTGGTGAAGAAAGGGGAAAGGAGGCCAGCAGTAGGGACTGAGGAGAGAAGGAAGCAAGAGAATGTAGGTGTGGTGGGCTGGATTTCAAAAGTGGTGGCTAGCCTGAAGGAACTGAGGAGAGTTAGGGTGGGATATCACGCAGGGCTGCTGGTAGCATACATAGTGCCTTTGGTGGATTAGAAAAGGGTGCTCCTTCCTGAAGATACTTTACTTCTGTCTGTTAGAAAACCATCCTAGTACATTTCACTAGTTAGAACAACACACCTTACTGACATCTGCTGTAAAACTATAATAAGCACACAAAACTATGTTGTGCTCCCCCCCACCCCCAGCGTTGTGTAATACACAACTGTGGAACTCTGGGTCTACAGTCCCAGGCTCTTTGTTGCCTCAGTTTATCCATTTATAAAATTTGGGGATGCTGGGAAGATTGGCGATAAGATTGATGTAAACTGCCTGGCATATATGGATGGTAGCAGATATAACAATGGAAAGGTGGGGTAGGGGTGAGGACAGCTCATCACCCTTCACACATCCTTTCCCCTCAAGTACTAGTGCCACAAACTCAGAGTGCCAACTTACGCTGATGACTGTGTCTCCGTTGAATTCAGTCACTGCCTTTATGCCTTTGAGATTGGTCACGAGTTTATTATCACCTTCCATATGAACCACCGTCTGCATGGGACAGAGAAATTCGCATGTGAAGAGGGCTCTGGGAAGGGAAGAAGGGCCTTGCTACTAAGTTAGGCTGTCCTGCATGGGTCTTTGCTTATGGTAATCAGAAGACCCAACTTGATACACTTCCCCACTGTCTATGCTCTAAGAACAAAAGAAAATATTAAGGTATCTTTTGTTAGAAGTTTTCTTTATGGTATGTATCTAGAAATGAACACTGGAAATCCAAGTGCTCTGAAATACAACACTGAAAGGAAACGAAGTAAAATATCAATTATCCAACTAATGGAGGGAGAGAGTGACAAAACTGCAAAAGCCCGTGAAGAGGACACCTATTTTGCGTTGGTATATGTAATTTCCTCAAGAACATTGAATAGTCCTGTTTTTGTCTCTTCTCCAAGCCTTATACATCCAGGAAGAAGTGACATAGAAATCTGTAAGAAGTGACAAATCCAACAGGGAACAGAAGATACTGGTCAAAATTAGAAATTTGCCACCCACCAAAATGGGCAATTGAAAAAGGGCCTAATAAAACCCGTGGTGACCTGTCCCTTACTCTAACTTCATCCGTGTAGAATACCAAGAGGTTTTCCCTCCTAAAATTTGTCACTGTTTTCCTGATTTATAACATTGTATCTGGAGAGGTAGAAACAAAGAGGGAACCGAAGAGGGGAAAAGACAAATGTGCTGACATCAATGCAAAGTTGTCTGGGGGAGAAACAAAGACAGATGTTTCTTGGTGTTTACTTCCCTGGGTTGTGCACTGCCTCTAAAGGTAGGAAAGAGGTCCCCAATGACTTCCACCCCCAGTGCCTGGACCTCCCTCCTATCTCCTGCTAACCCTACACACAGCCCAGTACCTCCTATAGAAAGTTTCTTCCCATTGCCACAATTCTAGCCTCAGTAAAGCCCATCTTACTGTGTGTTCAAAGATGACATCAGAGATTGGCTAAGGATTTTTCATTGATCCTCACGTGCCCTGCTGCTGGGCTTTGTCCTGCTGCGTGCAGGACTTTGAGAGCAGAGAGGTTGGGAGAACCTGAGACTTAGAATCCTTCAAAGGTGCCTGGTTCCTCTTGTATCCATGTGGGAGCACTCAGACTTGTGGGCCAGAAGGTCCCCTAGACAGTCCACAGGGAAGGCAAGAGGGGCTCAAGCTCTTCTTCTCTAAGAGTTGTCTTTGTCTTTTGACCTCTCACCCCAGAAGTGGGCTCAAAGACAGAGTGTTTTTGGTGGAAATTGTGAGGTGTAAGCCTTAAGGAAGGAAGTCCTGAGGCCAGGTCCCAGAGAAAGTTCCAGAAAGCAGAAAGGCATGTCCTACCTTGATTTTCTCCCCGGTCAGGTTTTCCAGCTCACACTCCTCCCCGAGGGTGAACTCATTATGGATCACTTTGGACCCAGTGGTGATGGTGAGTTTGAAGTGCTTTCCATTTTGCACGATTTCTGACACGCCCTTGATGTCCTTCCCCTTCTGGATGAGTTCATCAGGCAGACCTAGCGGGAATCATGTGAGTTTGAGAGATGGCAGTGGTGGCGGTTGTAAAGAGGGAGTGGGCAGTAGAAGCTTTGTGTCATGGAGTGGAGAAGCATGAGGCATTTCCTACAGTGCTGTGAGGAACATGGGCTTTGACCTCTAAATGGAAAGACAAGTGCCAGGGCTGACCTGCCTGATTGCTTTCTAGTTAATTTTTATAAAGGACACTCCTCTGGCCCGAAAAAACTTGTGAGCCACCTGATTTTCTCCCACTCTAATGTCAGGAGCCTTTGCTTTTTTAATGTATGCATTTCATCTGTCACATCCAGAGTGACCACAGGATTTATCTTCCCAAATTGTACCCTCCTAAAGGAGCACCATTAATAATTATGCCGGGACAACAACTAGCAGAGAATGTGCCAGGCAAACTGGGTAGACACAACCTCAGTCAAACCTCTTGAGGAAGAGGAAGCAGAATTCCCTAGGATAGGCCTCTACAGTTTTCAGAACCTGTTGTTATAAGATGAGGATTACAAAACCTGCAAGGTTAACCACAGGAGTGGAGGGCTCTGGTTCACACGTAAGGGTTACGAGACACAGCAGTGGCAGCACTTGCCCTACAGGACAAGATCCAAGTTCTCATTGCCACTCCTGGGTCTTCTGTCTCTGTCCTTGCTCTCTTCCCCAACCTTCCCTTTCACACCATCATCCCTTGTCACACTTTGTCCTTTTGCTCACCAAAGTCCCCCTACCTGTCTATATGAGTAGACATCTGCTTGTGTTTTTAGGCTCAACGGAAGGCTCACCTTACCACCACCAAGCCCTGACCATGGAAGGCTGTGGCCTGACCACTCCCTCTTCATCCTGGTGCTGTGAGGCACATGGGATTAAAGTATAATGTCTGAGACTCAGAGAACTACTTACTTCAAATCCCAATGCAACCACCTCCTGCCTGAGTGATCTTGTCAGAGTTATGTAGAGATTCTAGGACTTGGTCGCGTCAACTCCAGAATGGGAAAAGAAGAGTACCTAGCTCAGAGATTTCTGGTGACATAGAGTCAGCACACGGTCTAGAGTAGTTGTTGTATACCATCAAGTAGGTTCTGACTTACAGCAAGCCTGTACAAGATAATCTAAGATTGACTGGTGAGTTGGAACTGCTGACCTCGAGATTAGCAGTTCAATGCTTATCCCATAGCACCCTCCAGGGCCTATGGTTAGGGTTGTTGTTGCTGTTAAGTGTCATTGGGTTGGTTCTGACTCATAGAGACCCTATATAGGGTTTCAGAGGAGCAGCTGGTGGGTTTGAACTGCCGATATTGTGGCTCCAAGTCCAGTGCTGATCCTATGGCACCACACCAGGAGTCCATGGTTAAGGTAGGAGATACTTGTTGGTAAATGTTGTTGAGTTGGTTCCAACCCATAGTGACCCTGTATTGGGTTTCCAAGGAGCCTCCTTGTTGTCTATCTCCTTGGTACCTATCCAGCACAGCCAGTGGTGGGTCTTCAAGCAATGTTGTTAGAACAATGAATGAATGAACAAATAGTTTGTTCATTGAGGTAACAGCAGAGATGGGACTTCAATTCAGGTCAGATCCCTAAGCCAGTGCTCTTTCTGCTTGCCTCTAGAGCCCAAGCTTCCAGTTACTACAAAACTGAATAAAGTGCCCCTGATCTGGGGATAACCTGAATCTCTTCATCCACCCCAACATCACCTATGGGGCCAAACCAGATTGTTGTGACCCACAACCTTGGCACCCGGTCCAGTACTTACCAATTGCCTTCATGAAAGCCTCAAAGTTTTCCTGGCTGTGCACTTGGTACTTGCCGGAGAAGTTCATGGTGGCAATGAGACCCCTTCTTCACCACTGATCTGCAGCTCTGATGGTTGGACTCCCAGTATGAGTTGTTTTATAGGGTACTACTTCCCCTTCCAATATCGGTCATAGGTCAGCTGCCGTCGACTCCTTTATGACCAGGCTCAAACATTAACTCCTGAGAGCAATGGTCAATGATAGGAAACAGGCTGGCCACAGCAGAGGTTTGCTGGAATTCAGCAAATATTAGTGAGTGGCAATCAAGTGCAGAGCCCTTCATAGCGATCCTGCTTTTGAGGTGTATGTGTGTGTGAGCCATTGAAAAAGCATGACACTGTGAACCACAAGGTCAGCCATTTGAGCCCACCAGTTGCTCTGCAGGAGAAAGATGAGTTGTTCTTCTTCTGCAAAGATTTAAAAAACAAAAGGCCTAGGAAGCCCTATACACGGCCAAGCCACTCTGAGTCAGAACCTACTCAACAGCACTAAACAATAACAACAACAATAATAACAAAATGTGGGTGTATAGCCATACACAACATACAGAAGAATACTAAAGAATTCCTTTCACCTCAACAGCTCACCTTATTTGTCTAACCTTATGACTGCTTCCCTTCCTTATTTTTACATTAACTTGAGTTCTAGTGCTATTTTCTATTCTGGAAATTTCTCCTTGATGATTGTAGGCTCTTCCATAGTCCAAAAAAGTCTCCCTTTTAATGTGTTTGTTGTTGTTGTTAGTACCATTGAGTCGGTACCTACTCATAGTGACCCTATGTGCAACAGAACAAAACACTGCCCAGTCCTGGGCCAACCTCACAATTGTTGCCACACTTGAGCCCAATGATGCTGCCACTTTGCCAATCCATCTTGCTGGGAGTCTTCCTCTTTTTTTCTGACCCTCCATCTTACCAAACATGATATCCTTCTCCAGCGACTGTTCCCCCCTGACAATATGTCTGAAACATGAGAGACGAAGTTTGGCCATCCTGTAGCACTCTGGCTGCACTTCTTCCAACACGGATCTATTGGTTCTTTTAGCAGCCCATGGCACTTTCAATATTCATTTCCAACACCATCAAGTCTTCTATGGTCTTCCGGTGAATACTAAAGGGCACGTGTAAACCATTTAAATGAAGTGTATGGAAACTGAGATGTACAAGAGAGATTCAAAAAAGTTTGTGGAAAATAATTCCATTATCTTTCAATTCTGTTTTTCCACCAACTTTTGAAACCCCTTCATATTTTAATAGGCAGAGACAAGGTAGGAAAAGAAAGAAGACTTTATCTGCTGACTTGTCCCCATTCCTGTCTTGAAGGGAGGGACAAGAAATTTGGTGTTGCATCTAGGGAGTTTGGCCTTGTGGAGCTGACCAAATGAACTTATTGTGTTCATTTTCTTATTGAGTTGCTATGGTGCTAAATGCTGGAAGTATTTCAAATACCAGCAGGGTCGGTAGGTTTCAGGGGAACTTCTGGACTAAGACAGACTGAAAAGAAAGACCTGGTGATCTATTTCTGAAAATTAGACAATGAAAACTTTATGGATCACAAATGAGCATTGTTCGACTCACTTGCTTTGGACACACATCAGGAGAGCCCAATCGTTGGAGGAGGAAATAGAGGGCCAGGAAGGGCAAAGGAGATCCTCAGTGAAATGAATTGGCACACCAGTGGCAATGATGAACTGGAACATACCAGTGATCATGAGAAAGACACAGGAGGGGCAGTATTCATTCTGATGTGCTTAAGGTTACCACAAGTCGAAGTTCACTTGATAGCACCTGTCTATCTATTATTATCTTTGAATGGCTTTTATTTGCTGAACCATCACTGATTGAGCACCTGACATGTGTTAGGTACTAGGAATGCCCAGACAGGAGTACAGTGAAAAAACTTACCTAGAATCATCATTCCAGCAGGATTTGGAATATGGGTATTTTTACACAGTGCTCTGCACGCCCAGAGGAGGGAGGGGTTAGCATCCTCAGAGGGAATCAGCAGAGGTTTTCGTTAAGGAGATGACAGCAAATAGGAAGAGAAGGTAGAGCAGGACGGAGGGAGCTGAACATACAAAACCTGGGAAGGTGTAGACTAGGCCTAGGATGGGGTGGGGGTGGGGCGTGGAGGGAGGAATAAAGTGTAGAGGGAGGGAATGAGGATGAAGAGGTAGGTGAGAGCTCAGAGCACAAGCAATGCATATGGCAATGACATTTCCCAAGGCAAAAATTAGAGCTCATGATGAGAAGAATGCAAGTGTTGATTGTTGATGCTAACTCACGTCAGTACCAACTCATGGCAACCCTGCGTGTGCAGAGTAGAAATGCTTCAGGGCATTTTCAAGGCTGTGAACTTGTGGGAACCAATTACTCTTCTGAGGTTTCTCTGGGTGGATTTGAACTGCTAACTTTTCAGTTAGTAGTCCAGTGCTTAACCATTTGTGCTTCCCAAAGACTACAAGAGTTCTTGGTGGGTAGCAACCATGGGCAGGACAAATGAACCAGGGCTTTCTAAGGTCATCCAAATCCTGTGGTCCCTGGAGCAGCGAGCACCACTGGAAACTTACATCAGGAGGGCTGATGTGTCCTTAGCTCGTTATGGTCTTTCTAACCATAGAGTGAAGGGACCCTGGGGTGCGAAGGCTGCAAGGGAAGAGGCTGATGACAAGTTCAGACAGGGAGGAGAAAAAAATTTGGGAGAAGGGGTCATCTGCTTCAGAGGAAGAAAGGAGGGGTTTTGAGGAAACTTCATATAATTTCTACTCTTGTGCTTCACGACAAACAAGTGCACCCCAAAGTCCCAGAAAGTACTTCTATGCCATCTCCGCAAGACCAGTGCCTGGCTAGCAGAGGGGAGTCCAGGAGGCTCCACAAAGCCAAGCTCCCCAAACAGATCCCCAAATTTCTTGTCCCTTCCTTCGAGACAGGAATAGGGACAAGCTATCAGGTAAAGTCTTCTTTCTTTCCCTACCTTTTCTCTGCCTAATGAAATATGAAGGGGCTTCAAAAGTTGGTGGAAAATAGAATTGAAAGATAATGGAATTATTTTCCACAAACTTTTTGAATCACTCTTGTACGTCTCAGTTTCCATTTGCTTAGTTTTAATGGTTTACACGTGCCCTGTAAGTATTCATTTGTTTAACACTTTAAAAGGGAGACTTATTTGGACTATCAAGGAGAAATTTCCAGAATATAAAATAGCACTAGAAATTAAGTTTATGTAAAAATAAGGTTAGACAAGTGGGTGAGGTGTTGAGGATAAAGGAATACTGACCACCACTGTGGTGTATTCTATTATCTCTAATCCCACAGACCAAAAAAAAAAACCACGAGAAACCTCACAGTCACCATATTGATTCTGACTCATTGCGACCCTCTATACGGTTACTGAGTCTATACATCTTTGCGGGAGCAGAAAGCCATTTCTTTCTCCTGTACAGACCCTCCCAAACCTCAAAGCACTTTAGAAGTCTTTTTATATAGCTATATGCCTAATACTAGAATCTCTTCTCCTGTATCCCTAGCAGGTGATGGTAGAATCCATCCTGTGATGGGGAGATGGCTGCCTCCTGGGCAGTGGGGCAGAGAGCACTAGCTGAATGTATGTAGTCCTGCAGATTCTGACACCAAGCAACTGTCCCCTCCAGCACACAGGTGAGCTCTGTTCTGCTGCCCTGCTCGGCCTGCCTGATAGTGCCCGGAATACAAAGTGCTTCCCAGGCCATGGGTCTGGGTTGTCTTGGAGTTGAGTAGGATGTGTATGCTGAGAACTTATTGGCTATTTAGAGTCACAACAAAAACCCTAGTATTGAAATCTGTAGACAGGCTCAAACTATGACAAAGGGTAGACCCATAGTATCCTTCCTCACTGCACCCCTGCCTTGTCCTGACCTCTAATTATGTTTCTTGTAATGTGCCTCATTGTGTTGAAGAGGCCACACTGGACTCTGACCTCCTCCAGGTGGCCTAGTGAGTTTTCATGGTGTGTCTCTGTGGGATCAGCAGTGGACTGCAAATCACAAAGTCGGCAGTTCAAACCCACCAGCTGCTCCTTGGAAGTCCTATACAGGGTAACTATGAGTCAGAACTGACTCAATGGCACTCAACAGCAGCAGCAGCAAGGAGAAAGGTGAGGCTGTTTCTGAAACCCTATGGAGCAGTTCTACTCTGTCTGAGAGGGTTGATATGAGTCAGAATTAGCTTAAGAGTAGGGGGAGGGTAAGGGTATGAAAAACTATTGTCTTCAAACTGGCACCAGAATCCTCTGAGAGAAAGCTGGGGGGTGGGGTGGTGGTGGTGGTGCATGTGTGTGCATACATGTGCATGCGTGTGTATAAATGATCACATAAGCTGTTTGGGAGAGAGAGTGAGAACCAAGACTTGTGTGTCCACAAGAGCAGAGCTGACCAAGGTGCAGGGAACTCTGCTATGCTGGAGACCTGGAGAAGCCGGGCCTGGCCCAGCACGTCCTGTCTCCTCTGTCCTCCCAGCAGCACCTGCAGACTCAGAAAACACTGGGGATGCAACGAACTTTGAGATGGTCAAGGGTCTGGTACAGTGAGGAAGCCCTGCCAACTCATTACCTCACCAAAGAGACAGCCTGACAGTCAGAGAAGCAGGTAGGCAGAAATGACAGGCACCGGGTGACAATTGTTCTCTCTTGATCCCAGACATGGCAATTCTTAAGCAACCTCCAATGGCTTCTGTTAGGTCAGCCTTGTCTGCGAGCCTCCAGGCCACAGAAATTAGTGGCCTTTTAAAAAATGAGTACTGTATTTAGAAGTAGTTTTCCATAAAACTGGGAGAGGGCAATGACATGCCTGCCCACAAGATGAGTAAACACAAGGAGAGATAAGTTTAATTGGAATGACAAAGTTCAAGAGACTTCAAGCGGGGTGGAGGGGAAGAAGGCTCTCACTCCATGGACAGAGCATCTGATCTTGGTCAGCCCCAAATTTCCTACCCCTCTCCTGTCCCTACTCAACGTCCCCTCTCCTGACCCTCATTATTCAGATGAAGGGCATAGAGGCACAGGACAGGTGGTGATGTGTCTTCTCAGCTGCCAGGACATGACTGGCACTCATTTCTGGCCAGACACCTCTGTGCTGTGTCTGACCCCAGGTGCCTGCTGTGCCATTGGTACTGGCTTGTACTTTTCCAGGGTGTTTGGGATGAGGGAGGCTTCCTGCTGAGCCCACACTTGTGCTACAGGCAGGACCGCAGAGAGGAAGGGCTTGGGTTTAGGTCCAGTTCTCCCTTTTCCCAATGTGTGGTCTTGGACAAGTCACTCAGCACTTTGCATCTTCTTCTACCAGGTATCCCAGAAATACTGCCAGCTCAGGACTGATTGTTATATTTTTCTTGCTGGTCTACCAGGTACATGTCATTTGATGAGAACATAGCTGTCCTCCCAAGCATCTTTGTTCCCACTTTGTGCCTTCTGCAGGCCTGAGACCTCATTTCCTGCCCCATGAAGGCATGAAAACCCAAGCTCCTGGCCATCTGGGTCTATGCCCAGGTCTGTCATTCTCCTCAGGTGCCGCCCCCACAGCTCACTACTTACCGACTTCCAGTTTCCTCTGGGTTCCTGGCACCTGGAGATTTCCTTTCTTTCTTGTGAACTCAGCTGTATATTTGAAAAAAAAAAAAAAAATTGTTCTGTTTCAACCTACATGTATGGTTGGC
>NW_006408859.1:1034198-1035220 GCF_000296735.1 Chrysochloris asiatica | reverse complement strand
TTGCCATGAGTCAGAACTGACTGGACTGACACTTAACAACAACAACAACAACAACTATAACAGAAACTCCACAGGTGTGTGGCTTTAACAAACAGAAGTATTTTTAGCTCACCATTCAGGAGACTGGAAGTTCAAATTTAGAGTGCCAGTTCTAGGAGACTTTTTTTCCCTGTTGACTCTGGAGTATCTGCTTTGGGCAATCTTCCTGTAGCTTGGCGTCTCTCTTTCCTCATCTCTGCTCTGTTTAATTCTTTCATATCTCAAAAGAGATCGTCTCAAGATATACCCTACACTGATGCATTAATATAACAAAGACAGCTCATTCCCCAACAGAATTACAGCCACAAACATAGAGGTCAGTATTTACAACATGTATTTTAGATACAATTCAGTCCACAACTGTAAATTTAAGGGGGAAATATATATATAAACTTTACATATATGCCTATTTTGTCTTTCCAATCATATTGTAAATTCCTTGTGAAAGTCCCCTGTTACAATTGTTCAGTACCTAGAATAGGACCTGCCTTCAGGAAACATTCAATTTCCTTGACATTTTAAGAGATCTCTTTGCTTTAAGAAGCTAGGAATCAGTGAAGTGTGTGGAACGGTGCAAAGTACAAATCTGTCAAACAAAAATTGTGAGTGGTGATTTGAATTCAAGAAATCACACTGCAGTACATGATTTTTTTAATGTAAAACTGATGATCTATAAACCTTCACTCAATTTGCAATAAAAAGGTTTAAAAATAAATAAAATGGAGATAAACTTTAAAATACTAAAATTCATTTTTGTTTTTTTATGACAATGGACAAAATGTTTTAAACAAATTCATGAAAATTTCCTTATTAATATTTTTGGGTTAAAAAGATAATGAAGTTGTTGTTGTCAGGTGCCATCGAGTCAGAACTGACTCATAGTGACCCCATGCACAGCAGAATGAAACAATGTCCGATCCTGGGCCAACCTCACTACCGCTGCCACACTTGAGTCCATCAATGATGCCACCTGGCTGATCCAT
>NW_006408859.1:1031558-1032873 GCF_000296735.1 Chrysochloris asiatica | reverse complement strand
TCATGACAACCCTGTGTACAGTAGAACAAAATGCTGTTTGATCTTGTACTCTCTGATGTGTGATTGGTTTTGGACCAGGCTGTCATGATAGATAGGTTTTCATTGGCTGGTTTTTAGCAGTAGATCTCCAGGTCTTTCTATCTAGTCCTGCTTAATCTGGAAGCTCTGCTGAAATCTGTTAGCATCATAGCAGCACACACACCTCCATTGAGCTGAGTGGTGGCTGCACAGGAGGTATGTTGACTGGGAATCGAGCTTCAGTCTCCCAAGTGGAAAATGAGATTTCTACCTACAAACCCCCACTGCCCTATTTATCGTGTAGAGTGAGCCCTTCTTATGATTTACGTTAGGGCCTACAGTGAGTTTTCTTTCCCCATCAGTTGGAAGAGTCTATGGATTACGTGGCAAGCAGTGCAGATAAATTGTGGGCTGATGAAATCAATAAACACATCAACCTTATCTAAAAGGCTGGTCCATGAGACTTCTATTTTGGCTGTAAAAGTGCATACTGTTTGTTTATACTGTGTCCCTTGCTCCCTGGAGGTTAACATCTAGTCCAGTTGGCTTCAAAATCAGGCTGACACTTCAAAGAGAAACCTCTTGCAAGCAATCCTTGACCCCCACCCTGTAAACCCGAGTTCTCTCTGCTTTAGAGTCTTGAGTCTTCAGACCTTCCAGGTGACACCTCAAGACTCAGCCCCACAGTTCTTCTCCATGAAGTCCTCTGAAGACCAATGTCCACAGTAGCAATTTATATTCAATTCTAGTAATTCTATTATTTTAAGTGCTGTTGTTATTATTAAGTGCCATGAAGTTAGTTCTGACTCATGTTGTTGTTAAGTATTAAGTTGGTTCCGACTCATAGCAACACTGTGTAGAGTTTCTGAGGAGCAGCTGGTGAGCTTGAACTACTGACCTTGTAGTTCAAATCAGCTTTGCAGTCCAGTGAACGAATCCAACAAACAGCAACAAGAAGCAATGCAATAATAGCTTTTCCATTAATTGAACACTAAGGAAATGGTTTGTCTTCACTGTTTTATTTAATTCTCAAAACAATGCTATAGCCATTATTATCCCCATTATTCAGATGAGAAAACTAAGGCATAGAGAAGTGAATAACTGCGTTTGGTAACATAAGTAGGAAAGGGCTAAACAGGACTGTGAATGTAGTCTATTGGATTCTAGAGCTCATATTTTAAACTTTTTATAATTTTCATATTGTAATTATTAAAAATATATTTCCATATTGTAATTGGTTAAAGCAAGACAAAAACACAGTTGCCCTCAAGTCAATTCGGATTCATGGCTACACCAT
>NW_006408859.1:981662-1029820 GCF_000296735.1 Chrysochloris asiatica | reverse complement strand
TTTTTTCAACAACATAAATGTGGACCTCATCAAATGAAATACAGAGAAATCAAAATGTCTATATCTGTGGGAAGAGACGGTGGAAAAGCTCAATGTCATCAGCCAAAACAAGGCCTGAAGCTGACTGTGAACAGACCTTCAATTGTTCATATGCAAGTTCAGGCTGAAACTGAAGAAAACTACAACAAGTCGAAACAACAGCCAAAATATGACCTTGAATATATTCCACCTGAGTTTAGAAACCATTTTTAAGAACAGATTTGGTGCATTAGACACTAATGACTGAAGACCAGAAGAGTTGTGGCATGATATAAAAAATATCAGACAAGAAGAAAGCAAAAGGTCATTATTTAAAAGACAGTAAGAAAGAAAATACCAAAGTAGATGTCAGATTCTGCAACTTGCTCTTTTTTTTTTTTTTTCTTAAATGTTTTATTGTGTCTGCAACTTGCTCTTGAATGTAGAGAAGCTAAAGTGACTGGAAGAAATGAGGAAATAAAAGAACTAAACAGAAAGTTTCAAAGGACAACTTCAGAAGACAAAGTCAAGTATTATAATGAAATATGCAAAGACCTGGAGTTAGAAAACCCACAGGGAAGACCATGCTAAGTATTTCTTGAGCTAAAAGAACTGAAGAGAAAATTCAAGCCTCAACTTGTAATATTGAAGGATGCTATGGGAAAAATATTGAATGATGCAGAAAACATCAAAATAAGATGGAAGGAATACAGAGTCACTGTACCAAAAATAATTAGTTGACATTCTATTATTTTAAGAGGCACAAAAGGAATGAGAACCTTGTATTAAAGGAAGCATTCCAAGCTACACAGAAGGCATTGACGAAAAATAAGGCTCCATGAATTTACAGAACATACACTGAAATGTTTCCACAAACCGATGTAGCAATTTGTCTATGCTAAGAAATTTGGAAGTCAGTTATCTCGCCAACTGATTGGAAGAGATCCATATTTGTGTCTATTGAAAAGAAAGGTTGCTTAACTGAATGTGGAAACCATTTAACAATATCATTAACATCACATGCAAATAAAATGTTACTGAAGATAATTTTTAAAGGTTGTAGTAGTACTTTGACAGGGAGCTGCCAGAAATTCAAGTCAGATTCAGAAGGGGATGTGAAACAAGGGACTTAAAACATTTACTGATGAATATCAAAGAGCACAGCCTTTGATATGGATTACACCTCAATGTCAAGAAAACAAAACTCCTCACCACTGGACCAGTAAACAACATTCTTATCAATAGAGAAAAGATTGAAGTTGTCAAGGACTTCATTCTTTTTGGATCAACTGTCAACACTCACGGAAGCAGCAGTCAAGAACTCAAACGGGTGTATTGCATTAGGCAAATGTGCTGCACAAGACGTTTTTAAAGTGTTGAAGAGCAAAGATGTCAGCTTGAGGACTAAGGTGCGCCTGACTCAAGCCTTGGTATTTTTAATAACCTCATATGCATGAGAAAGCTGGATAGTGAATAAGGAAGAGCGTAGAAGAATTGATGCTTTAGAGTTATGGTGTTGGAGGAGAATATTCAAAGTGCTATGGGCCACCAAAAGAACCAATAGATCTGTTTTGGAAGAAGTGCAGCCAGAGTGCTCCTTGGAGGCCAAGATGGCCAAACTTCATCTCTCATACTTCGGACATATTATCAGGAGGGACCAGTCACTGGAGAAGGATATCATATTTGGTAAGGTGGAGGGTCAGAGAAAAAGAGGAAGACCTCCAGCGAGATGGATTGGGAAAGTGGCAGCATCGATGGGCTGACGCGTGGCAACAGTAGTGAGGTTGGCCCAGGATTGGGCAGTATTTCGTTCTGCTGTGCATAAGGTTGCTATGGGTTGGTACCAACTTGGTGGTACCTAACAACAACAGCAAGGACTACCTGAAGAATAAACAAATCTCTGTTGCTAGAAGTGCAGCCAAAATGTTCCTTAGAAGTAAGAATGGCAAGACTTCGTCTTTCATGCTTTGGACACATTATTAAGAAAGACCAGTACCTGAAGAAGGACATCATGCTTGCCAAAGTGGAGGGTCAATGAAAAAGAAGACCCCCTCCAATGAGATGAATTAACACAGTGGTGGCAACAATGGGCTCAAACCTAATAACAATTGTGAGACTGATGCAGGACTTGGCTGTGTTTCATTTCTGTTGTACACAGGGTTGCTGTAAGTCAGAACTGACTCAATGGAACCTAACCACAACAACGACCTTGAGCAAGTAAGTATCTTATTATCCAGAGGGTGAAGATGAAATTACTCTAGGTGTCTTAGTTGCTGTATCTACTGTTGCTGTAACAGAAACATCACATGTGATACAAGAATTCATCTTTGTCTCACAGTCCCGGTCTCACCTTGTTGCTGTTGTTGTTAGTTGCTGTCCACTCAGTTCTGACTCATGGTGATCTCAGTTGTGCAGAGTAGAACTACTCCAGAGAGTTTTCAGTCTGTGGCCTTTCAGAAGCACGTTGCCAAGTCTTATGTCCAAAGTGCCTCTGTATGGGTTTGAACCTTCAGGTTAGTAGCTGTTTGATGATGAAAGCAATGCCAGTAATAATGTAATAGTGACTTTTTATGTACTTGCCTTTCCAAGTGCCATGTCCCCTCTTCCTTCTTCCATCCTTCTTTGGTTCCTAGGATATTGTTTGCTCATTGTCAGATGTGCTTGGTATCATTAAGATCCTGAAGGCAAAAGGATCTATGTAGACAGCTCAACACAAAGAGCTCAAAGCCAGAGGCAGGTGTTTAGTGGACTTCAGTCAGGCTGTTTGTCACTCAGTCCCTGTTCATGGCTCACCTTTTCCAGTGGAATTAGTTATCTGATTTCTGAAGCTCAGAGCACCATAGACAAAGGATGGGTTCAGTAAATTGAAGTAAATCCATTTCCACTTCAAAATGTAGCATCTTCTCATTTACCAAACTTTTTCAAGCGTGTTTGGCCTGGAAACATCTTAGCTCAGAAGTCTGACATTATTTGGTTTCCAAAGAAATAGCCTCAACTCTGATATGCTCACTGATACATTGTTTAATATAGCTCCTCCCCTAAAAATAATGAAACAACCTACATTTTGTTAGTAGATGATTGATTACATCGATTTGGGTTCATCTGAATTCGAATGGGTTACAAGTTGGACTGTTAACTGACGGGTTGCTGTTGTTGTTTTGTGCTGATGAGTCAGTTCTGACCAATAGCGACCCTGTATAGGGTTCCTGAGGCATGACTGATGAACTTAAACCACCAGCCTTGCAGTTCAAATGACTTTGCAGTCTAGCGCATTAACCCACAGAGCCACACCAGGACTCCAATGGAAAGGTTAGCAGTTGGAATCTACCAGTTACTCCACAGAAGAAAAATGAGGCTTTCTGTACCAGTTAAAATTTACAACCCTGGAATCCCTATACAGGGTTGCCTTGACAGTACATCACCACCACCATCACTACTACCATGTAGCCATTAAAGAGAATGACTTCTGTTTGTACTGACTTGGAAATATTTCCAAAAAAGTATTTTTAAGGTAAGAAAAGCCAGTTACAAAAATTCATAGAATTATTTCATTTGTAGTTATAAAAAATAAAATCCTGTATCAAGATTACATTTGTACATGTATACTGTGGGTGGGAAACATCATTTGGTCTGGCCCTGCCAAGACAACCACAGTTCCAGCCATCACATTAGGGATGAGTTAATTAAATATTTGACCAAATATATATAGCAGGCTAGTTTTTAAGTTGATCATTTTGAATGGCCTACGAATGATGTTAGGAATTTTGGTAGAAGAAAGGTTCCCCACCCCTGATGTACACAAACAATTGCATGTATATAGAGAAGGCCTAAAAGGGCATGTTCCAGAGGGTATGCCAACAGTGTTTACCTCTGAAGGGAGTAGTAGGAGGGGAAGGAGCAGTGGTAAGATACTTGGTTTTTATTTGATCTTTTCCCAAGGTACTTATGTATTTCTTGTATAATTAACTTTTTTAGGGAGGTTCTCATTGCTATGTGAGAAATACTCAGCCCAATGGCCACGTCTGCCAGAGGAAGCTGGGCTTCTGGCTCCTGAGTGTGGAGATGCCAACAACGTTACCCTATCTCCTTTTATTGCTAGATCATGTTTACTTGTTCCACTCAGGCTCACAGTTACAGCTCCTGCAGAATTGCCACCATTCCTCAGCACGTCCTTCTTGCTCCAGCTAAGCATATTGAAAACTCACTGCTGTCGGGCACATGTCTATGAATTATTGCATTTACAATACATTACAGCCCATTTTAGAGATGAACACCTGAGGCACTGAGGGGTAAAGAAGCTTACCCAAGTCCTCCAGGTGAGAAACAGAGGAGCCAGGTATCAAATCCTTAAAGTTGGGCTCCAGGACCTATGAAACTGAGAAATCCGACTCTCTTAGCTTTCCCAGGTGGGTCAGTGCTTTATCTGGGATTCACGATCACCAAATACACAGAGAGATGAATCCAATAACGTCAAAATTGTTTTAGTCTCCTTGCAAACGCTGGAGGTAGGAGTGATTCCACTTAGGAGGAACCACTGAAACATCTTCCCATACTTGTGCAAACTCTTCCGAACACCTGGGACTGCCTCCAGTGAACGTTGTCGCCAAGAGGGGTAGGTTTACAAATGTAACCCTGAGCTATTCAGCAGCAGTGTCAAGGGGCACCCAGATACCAAAGCCTGCAGGAAACATATTGGGAGCTCTTTGAATGATCTCAAATTCAGGTAGAATTACTGACTTTTTTAGATAGTGTGGATTTTTGAATAAGAAATAAAGTTCTCACAAAACACCAAAGGCAAAAGTTCTGCTTCTTGTTATTGTCATCAAGTGGGCTCTGATTCATGGTGACCTTGTGTACAAAAGCATGAAATGTTGCCTTGTTCTGTACCATTTACTCAAATCTCTTATTGTGGCCACAGTGTATTCGAAATGCCTTCCAATCAAAGGGGCTCAATCTTCCGGCACTATTTTGGACAATGTGATTCATAAAGTTTTCATTGGTTCATTCTCGGAAGTAGATCACCAGACCTGTCTTAGCTTGAAAGTTCCACTGAAACCTGGCTTGTATTGAAACCCCTGCTGGTGTTACCAGTGGCACAGTCTCCAGCATCTTAGCAACATGCAAGTTACAACAAACTGACAGACGGGTGTTTCTATTATTCCACGATGGGGTGGTGGTGGTTGTGTGCTGTGGAGTTGGTTCTGACTCACAGCACCGCTGTATAAGGTTTCTGAGGCTGTATGTAAATCTTTATGAGAGCAGAAAAACCTCATCTTTCTTCCATGGAGTGATTGGTAGATTCAAACTATTAACTTTGGGGTTAGCAGCCCAGTTTATAACCCACTATGCTACCAGGGCTCTTTAAAGATGGGAGCAGTGTTCCTCTTACTGGGAGGATTTCACCTTTCAAGAAATAATAATTATAGAGAGAACAAACAAGATGGCAGATCGGGTGGACGTGCAATAAGGAGATCTGTCAGCAACAACACAGAATGCCCAACCAAGCAGGCTCAGGGGATGGTCCCAGAACTCTGAACCACATATAAAGGAATATTTAGAAGGTTGGAAAGCTTACAGCTGGGGGAACTTGTGGCAGAAGCAAGAAATCCATAGCTTTCTAGTTCGGAATGCTCAACTGCTCCAGAAGCCTCCATCTTGGGTGAGACCAAGCGGAGGAAGGCTTGGAAACTCTATACATGGTCACTATGAGTTGGAACCAATTCAAAATCACTTAACAACAACAATAGGTGAGTTAAATGGGGATGTGGTGGAAATCACCACTCCTGCGTCCTTCAAGTTCTTGCTTGTAGCATTAATCTCTGCAATCCCTTCAGGAATGCCATATCGTGTTTGGTTTACTATTTAGCGGTAATTCCAATGATTTCCACTTGGCTTTTCCAGCCATAATATCCCATATTCCACATTTCAGGGACCCAATGTGAGGTTCTGTCAGTTGCTGAGTATGTCTATGTTGATCATGTTTTCTGGAACTGGGGAAATTACTGGCAATTAGCAGCTTTTCTCAAGTTCAGGTCAGACTATTAGGAGGAATGGGGAAGAGGGGTTAACCAGATCAACTACAAAGAATGAAGGAATGTCCTGACCTAGCAGGAGAGTCTAGTAAAAGGAAAGATAGAAAAGGAAACTTTCCCCCAAATCAGGCATGCGCAGAAAAGACTGACTTGATGCAATGGGAAAGAAATACATCAAATGACCCATTATGGGCCCTAAGTTATGATAGGAAAATGTAGACTCAGGAGACAACTATTTTGAGACCTGGAGCCCTACTTGGAAGACAAAGCATAAAAAGTGAAAGTAGGAAATCACTTGACGTTCTCCTCACTTTTGAAGGGGTAGCCTGTTCTCATCTTTCTGAAAATGTCTGTTCCTTAATAACCCTTTTGCTTGCTTGAATTTCTATCTCTCTGGCTTCTTTTGTGTGCATGTAGTGCCTACTCCCTACTGATTCTTCAGAGGGATAGTAGGACTGGACCAGGATGCATCATCTGCACTATAACATTTTTGGTGTCAAGCCCCAGGAACCATTTGCACACTTTCTGAGCTCCCAGGTAAATTCCCTTCATTCTCCTCACTGCTAAGATGTCTGGTGCTTTGGATACTTGCCTGTTGCTCTGCCTCTTTCACCCCAGAATTTCACACACTTCCTAAAACATAAGTGCAACTGATATATTTTCTAGATAGGTGTTGCTTTCCTGAGATCTCCTCTTTCTTTTGGTCTTATATTTCTGTTCTCCATCCAGTCTCAAGGCAGACAGACATCATTTATATGAGTCTCTGGGCAGGTTCCGGAGCCCAAAGACATAAGAGGCATTTCCTCTTTTTGGTCCAAGACAGTGGATGTTACCATGTGAGTGGTAACTTAGCAGAGGTGTTCCCGTGCTAAGAGCAGCAACGTATAAACACCTCAGGAAGATCTTGTCTGCCAGAACATGCTGTAAAAAATTGGACTTTGCCAAAGAATACCACATAAAGTCATATAAGGTGGGTAACTTTTCCTTTTTTCCTGAGCTGTTCTCAGGATTCTTTCCTTTGTCTTTGGTTTTGACAAATTTGATTATAATAATGCTTGGTGTTTTTCTGTTGGGGTCTATCCTGTTGGGAGTTCATTCAAACTTCTTGAATGGCTATCTTCTCATCTTTCATGATTTAGCAAAGTTTTCTTCCAACAACTTTTGGTCAATATTCTCTATGAATTTTATTTTTGACTCTTCCTGTTCTGGAATTGCAATCACAGAATTGTTTTTCTTCTCTCTCATTGCTCCTGTTCTGCTTCCTTTTCCAGTCAGCTTTGAGTCCACCTCTGAAGCTCAGGGGTCCAGGATCATCATCTGTATCTGTTTTTTACAGTCTTCCATGTCTTTGTTGCAGATGGTTCACTCAGTGAGTCTGCTTATTCCACCATCTTGCCCTGGAAGCCCTCTTTTTCACTTTCTTGAGGGTGTCCTTTGAAGCATATTTTAATCATTTAAATTTTGATTAAGTCCAATTTATCATTTTTTGCTTAGATCAACTTGTGCTTTTGATGTTTTATCTAGAAGTCATTTCCTAACTCAGTAAACTATTAACTTTGAATGTTTATTGATACGGATCAATTTAAATCTATCACTTGTTATACGTTAGCTATTTGTCCAATTCGTTCTTCATTCCCTTTCCTCTCATTTTCAGCTTTCTTTGGACTAATTGCAAATTTTTATGACTTTATCTACTTTATATATTAGCAATGGAGTCTCTGTTTTATTATTTTTGTGATTATTGTAAGTTTTATAGTATATATCTTTTTAACTATCACTCTGTCCTTAAGTGATATCATCCCACATCATATCATCTTATGTATAGAACTTTACAGTAATATAGTTTCATCTTTCCCTCTTGACCTTTGTGCTCTGGTTGTCATAGATTTTACTTTTATACCCGCCACTCCTTGGAAGCCCTACACAGGTTCGCTGTGAGTCAGAACTGACTCAACAGCTCATAACAACAGCAACATAATGTTATAAACCCTACACAACATGGTTTTAATTTTGTTTTAAATAGTCAGTGTTAGAAGAGATTTAAATAACCAGAAAATAATTGTATACATTTAAAAACCCTTGTTGTTATTGCTGTTGTTAAGTGTGGTTGAGTCGATTCCGGCTCATAGTGGCTCCATATAGGGTTTCCTAGGAGCAACTGGTGGATTTGAAAGGCCAAACTTGAGGTTCAAACTTACCTCATGGTCAAGTGCTTACCCTACAGTGCCACAGCAGGCCTCTACACTATTGTTTTTTAATTTTGTTTTAAGTTGTTGTTGTTAAGTGCCGTGGAGTCCGTTCTGATTCATAGCGACCCTGTACAGGGTTTCCGAGGCTGTAAATCTTTACGGGAGCAGAAAGCTTCATCTTTCTCCCGCGGAACAGCTGGTAGTTTTGAACTGCTGACCTTGCGGTTCACAGCCGGATTCGTAACCACTATGCTGTCAATTCTATTTTAAGAGGTTTAAATAATAATACCAAAATGCTTATCTTGTAGATTCCATTTCCTTTTGTAGATTCAGACTTCTATCTTGTATCATTTTCCTTCTTCTTAAAGGTTTTCCTTTGGCATTTTTTGTAGCGTGCATCTGCTGGTGATGAATTCACTCAGCTTTTTTTTTTTTTAGTCTTTATTTTGCTCATTTTGGAAGATAGTCTCAGCAGTGGTATAGAATTCTAGGTTGACAAGTCTTTTTCCTTTAACTACTATAAAGATGAAGTCCTTTTGAATCACAAAGTTGACCATTCAAATTCATCATCATCTCCTCAGAAAATCTTGTATAGGATTGCTAGGAGTCAGACAAGACTCGATGGCACTTAACAACAACAACAACTGTAAAAAATGCTGTTCCGCTCTCCACACTTGTATTATCCATAGAGAAAAGTCTGTCATCTTTATCTGTATGTGTCTCTATGTAACATGCTTTTCATTCTTTGGCTACTTTTAGAATTTTCTCTTTATCATCGATGTTGAACAGTTTGATTTGGATGAGCCTTCATATCATATTCTTCTGATTTCTTGTGTTTGGGGATCATTGAGCTTCCTGGATTTGAGTGTTTGCAACTTTTATCAAATTTGAAAATATTCTTGGTCATTATTTCCCCCAATATTTTTTTTATGCCATCTTCTCTCTCTTCTTTGGGAATATGAATTATATCTGTATTGCCTTAGGCTGCCTAAAGTTGGCCCACAAATTGCTGATACTCTATTTATTTGTTTAGTTCTTTATTTTCTCTGTGTTTCATTTTGAATATTTTTTTTTAGATTTTATTGTGAATTGAATGATAGTTTACATGGGAGAACATTGATTTTACATTCAACATTTCATTGCAATGATTACAATCTCTTCTGTGCATCATCATTCAACAGTACTTGCTTCTATTACTTCTGTTTTGTTTGTTTGGTTTTTGGGGTGAGGGAGGTACACAAAAAACACTCAGGAATTTATAATAATTTAAACAACCAAGGGGCACATTCTGTAAGCCTGCCATTTTGAATAGTTTTTATTGTTGCGTCCTCCTCAAGTCCACTAAACTTTTCTTTAGAAATGCCTCATCAGCTTTTAATTCCACCCAGTCATTTTCACCTCAGACATTGTGTTATCATCTCTAGAAGTTCAATGTGGGTTTAAAAAATATCGTTCACATCTGTGTTTTATATCATGAACATATGGGATATAAATGTGATAACCATTTTAATGTTCATGTCTTCCAATTCTAACACATATTTAAGTTCTGAGAAGGTACAAATAATTTGCTTTTCTCCTCATTATAAGTTGTTTGCTCCCTATCTTTTTGCATGCTGCATAGTATTTTTTGATTGAATACTATTGCATGATGGCATGGTGATCTACATCAACTGTATAATTTATACTTTGGTATTCCTATGAAGATTGTTGACTTTTACTCTGGGATGCTGGCAGGATTGATGCGGAGCTCTGGAAAGGGCTAATTATTACCCAGTGCTAAAATAAGACCTTTAGTATAACATAGTTAATGTCCCTCCCAGAAATCATGAAGTTTTCTGTTCCAGCTAATGGGAACAGGCATATTCCTGGCTCTGTGTGAGCAGCAAGCACTGTTACTGCTGGACATAGAGAGATACAGATAGTAGAGTCCTTAAGGGTGGTAGGTCACAGTTGGAGAGGCAAAGAAACAAGTTAGCTGTTCCAAATACACTGTGCTGCACGTGAAAAAAGAGATGTGTCCTGGGTGCTATGGGCACAGAGACAAGAGCATATGACTTGTCTAGAGGAAAAGGTATGGGGAGAAGTTAGGGAGGACTTCTTAGCTTAATCTGACCAAAGAGGAATGGCACTATAAACTGAAAGCAAAGCAAATACAAAGCAGAAAGGTTTGAAAGCAGCCACTGGGATGTGACCACAGCAGTGAGCAGGAAAGCATAGGAATGGTAGAAAATGAGGTTGGAAAAATACACTTGGGTCCTCTTATGAGAGTCTTGGGTACACTTTAACTTTTAATTAACCTCCTTTTTAAGTCTAGTAAAGGTAGATCTGTGAGCTATTTTTATCTAGAACTGGAGTCTAAAACTCTGGGGGTTTGTTGTCTACTCACTTAGGTTTATAGTTCACAGTATTAACTGCATGAGTAATGGATGAAATGATTAGAGAAATCTAGTGAAATAAGAAGACTTTGGTCGGATACAGTGAAAAGGGCTCCTTAGCAATCTCGCCTTATTGCACAAGGGTCTCTGATATTTCAATTTACTTAACCAGTAGTGACATTAAAAAAAAAAAAAAAAGGGAGTTATAAAGATGTTAAAAGATAGCAGTAATAATAAGTAAAAGACTATCAAGTCATACTTCAAATAAAGGCGATTTTAATGTTGCTTAAAATAAGCAGAAACTGTTCTCCTACAGGACGGTTAGAAATTTTTACTGATATGTTCTATAACCTGGTTACAACATGAGTGAGAATCTCAGGCTAGGATTACAGAGGACAGCAAGTTGATGAGGGAAATGAATCCTGCTTGTACTTTGGGTAGATGCTGTCCTCGGATGTGTACACAACTCCCCCTGAAGGCTAGGAGGAATGATGGACTTTGGTCAGGAGCCTTCTGCCAGCACACATATCCCAGTGGGTGGCTCACAACTTCAGTTGCCCTGAGCTTGCCTTTCCTATCTAAGAACTTGGCCCTGGGATCAATGAGCAGCTGGCAATGAATTGAAGACTATATAAATTTCATGAAGATAGGAAGCAGCAAGAGCAAATGTCTCCTTTGGTTAAACCATGATTTGTCTGAACTCAGCCTTTGATGGTCCCAGATAACAGGCAGAGCTGTACAATGAGTCCTATCTAGATGGAAGGTCTTCTCAAGCTTGGTGAATTTGACTAAAGACCTTTGGGCCTCACAAAAGCAAAGAATGCTCTTGGCCCTTTCCAGTGACCCAGAGCTCTCCCAGCCCTTATTTGTTCTTCTATGAGCCTTTCTGTTACCCTTCACTGATGGCCCAGGGCCTGTTTTATTCCACAATCTGCACAATTTTCATGCTACATCATCTCCCCTAAATGAGGAATCAGTACCACAGCCACCATCAAAAGTCTTACTGTGAGAGGCTTTGTGCTGCTGTAGAAAAATATGTGCTTATTCTAGAACCTGGAGGGGAAGTAAGGCACTATAATCACTTCTCCAAGCTAGTATGTTTATTTTCTCAGGTAGTCAGCTTCTAATTAAATGCAACTCTTTTGAGATGTCCTGTTTTCTTCTAGTGCTGAATGTCATTAGACTCTTGGCAGAGACTGTACTTACAACAGAGAGAAACACTGCCCAGTCCTACACCGTCCTGACAATTGTTGTTTGAGCTCATTGCTGCTACCATTGTATCAGTCCACTTGGCTAAGGGTCTTCCCCTTTTTGCTGACCCTCCACTTTACCAAGCATCATGTCCTTTTCTAAGAAGTTTGTTGTTATTGATTGTTGTTATATGACATTAGGTTGGTTCTGACTCATAGCAATCCCACATAAGGTTTCCTAGGAGTGGCTGGTAGGTTTGAACTGCCAACCTTATGGTTACCAGTCCAGGGTTTATACTACAGTGCCAAGTTAAGCTCATAGTAAAAAGGAGCCTTCCTCCCACAGTGGTTAAGAGCTTGGCTACTAACTAAAAGGTTAGTAGTTTGAATCTAGCAGCTGCTCCACAGAAGAAAGATGCAGCAATCTGCTTGCATAAAGATTGGTGGTGGTGGGTATGTGCTGTGGAGTCGGAACCGACTCATAGCGACCTTGTACAGGGTTTCCGAGGCTGTAAATCTTTATGGGAACAGAAAGCCTCATCTTTCTCCCGCGGAACAGCTGGTAGTTTCGAACTGCTGACCTTGAAGTTCGCAGCCTGATTCGTAACCACTATGTTACCAGAGCTCCTTTGCATAAAGATTACAGCCTTGGAAAACCTTTCAGGCTGTTCTACTCTGCCTTATAGAATTGGATCAACTCAGTGGTGATGGTATGTTGGCAAAAGTAAGGGTATGTGTATCCTGCTTGTATTTGCCAGGGAAATGATATACTCTTCCTCCCCACAAAAGCTCTATGTGGTGCCCACTTAGGGTTCTATGTAAAACTTCCAATGGGTAGTAATTCTAAAGCTACTGTCCAGATTGAGTCCTGCTGTCTCTTCCCAGACTTCAGATCATTCTTGAATATCAGAGTTGAAATGTGTTTTGGAAGTATTTCTTCCAAGAGATTATAACCAAACTTCTCTGTGGTTCTGATTGTTGTTGTTGTTAGGTATCATCGAGTTGGTTCTTACTCATAGAAACCCTACACACAACAGAAGGAAACACCACCTAGTCTTGTGCCATCCTCACAATTGTTATATTGAACCCATTGCTGCTGCCGTGTGTGAATCCATCGCCTGGGAGATCTTTTTCACCAACCATCCACTTTATCAAGCATGATGTCCTTCTCCAAGAACTGATCCCTCTTGATAACATGTACAAAGAACAGGAGACAAATGCTCGTCTAATTCCTACCACAACCCTATTTAACTTTCCTCTCTGGCCTGTGCAAAAAACAGATCTGACAGTGGGTTTTCATAAACATAACCAGATTGTGACTCCAATTGCAGCTGCGGTTTCAGCTATTGTTTCATTGCTTGAGCAAATTAATGTATCTCTGGGTATTTGGTATGCAGCTGTTGATCTGGCCAATCACTTTTTCTCAATTCCGGTTTCAAAGGATCCCCAGAAGCAGTTTTACTTCAGTTGGCAAGGCCAACAATACACCTTCACTACCTCACCTCAGAAGTATATCAACTCTCCCAAACTGTTATAATCTAGTCCTCAGGGACCTTGATGGCCTTTCTCTGCCAGAACATCACACTGGTCCATTACATTGATGATATTATGCTGATGGGACCTAGTAAGAAAGAAGTATCAATGACTCTAGATGGTAAAACACCTGTGTGCTGTGTAGCTGCTAGGTGCCATTGAGTCTTTTCCAACTTATAGCAACCTTATGCACAACAGAACAATATACTCCCTGGTCCTGTGCCAACCTCACAACCATTGTTACGCTGAGCCCATTGCTGCTGCCACTGTGCCAGTCCATCTTGTTGGGAGTCTTCTTCTTTTTCACTGACCTTCCAGTTTACTAAGCATGATGTTTTCTACAGGGACTGGTCTCTCCTGATAATATGTCTGAATTTTGAGAGACAAAAATAGTTCCTCTCTCCTTCTTCCTAGTCTGTCTTTGTCTGGAAACTCAACTGAACCCTGTCCACCATGGGTGATCCTGCTAGTACTTAAAATACCAATGGCATAGCTTCCAGAATCACAACAACACACAAGTTACACATAGTATGACAAGCTGACAGATGAGTGGTTGTTTTCGTGTTGTTGTCATTATTGTTAACCACCAACCTTGTGGTTCAAACCAACCTTGCAGTCTATTGCATTAACCCACAGTACCACATCAGGACTAGTGCATGGTAGAGTGTGGGAAATTAACCTGATAAGAAACTCAGGCACCTCATACCTCAGTGAAATTTCTCGGAGTTCAGTGGTACAAGGCATGTTGAGAAATTCCCACTTAAGTGAAGGATAAGTCATTAAATCTGACCTCTCCCACAACTAAAAAAGATGTACAATGTCTGGTGGGCCTCTGGACTCTGGAGGCAACGTATCCCTTATTTGGGTGTGCTAATCTGGCCTATTTATCAAGTGACTCCAACAGCTGCTAGTTTTGAGTGGGGCCCGTAATAAGAGAAGGCTCTGCAACAGGTTCAGGAGGACATGCTAGCTGCTCTGCCACTTGGACCATAAGATCCAGCTGATCCAATGGTGCTTGCAGTGCCAGTGTCAGATAGAGCTGCAGTATGAGTCTTTGCCAGGCCCCTATTGGTGAATCAATCTCAGATCCTTAGGATTTTGAAGCAAAGCCCTGCCATCCTCTGCAGGTAACTCCTCTCTCTCCTTTTTAGAAATATGTTTTGGCTTCTTACTGGGTTTTAGTAGAGACTGAAATCCTAACTAACCATGGCCCATCAAATTGCCAGGCAACCTGAGTTACTCATTATGAATTGGGCATTGTCTGACCCACAGTGCTGTCAAGTAGGATGTACACCATCGTTAAATGGAAGTGGTATTTATGAGACTGGGCTCAAGCAGGATCTGAAGGCACAAGCCATTTGAATGAGAAAGTGGTTCAAATATTCATGATCTCTTTTACTGTCACATTGCTCTTCCTTTCCTAGACTAACCCTGTGGCCTCATGGGGTGTTCCCTATGATCGGTTGACTGAAGAAGAGAAACTCATGCTTGGTTTACAGTTGGTTCTGCGCAATATGCAAGCACTACTCAAAATATGACAGTAGCAGCAATATAGCCACATTCTGGGACTTCTGTGAGGTACGGTGGTGAAGGAAAGCCCTCCCAATGAGCAGAACGTAGAGCAGTGCACCTGGTTGTTTATTTTTCTTGGAAGGAGAACTGGCCAGATGTGTGACTGTATACTGTCTTGATTCATGGTTTGGTTGGATGGTCAGGGACTTGGAAGGAATGTGACTGGAAATTTTATGACAAGGAAGTCTGGGGAAGAGGTATGTGGCTAGACCTCTCTGAATGGATGAAAAAAGTGAAGATATTTTTGTCTCGTGTGAATGTGCACTAAAGGGTTACTTCGGCAGAGCAGGATTTTAGCAGTTAAGTGGACTTGTTCTGTGGAAACTAATCATCTTCTTTCTGTAGTCACTCCTGTCAGTGACCAATGGACCCATGAACAAAGATGCCATGGTGGCAGGGGTGGATGTTATGCATAGACTCAGCAGCATAGACTTCCACTCACCAAGGCTGATTTGGCTACAGCCACTGCTAAGTGGAAACCAATAGGAGTCCAAGATATGGGACCATTACTCAGGGAGATCTGCCAGCAACCTATTGGGAGATTAATGACATCACACCACTTTCATCATGGAAAAGGCAGCATTTTGTTCTTACTGTACTAAATACTTACTTTGGATATGGACTTGTCTTTCCTGCATGCAATATTCTGTCAAAGTACCATCTGTGGACTTATAGAATGCCTTAGTAACCATCATGGTATCCCACACAGCATTGCCTTGGATCAAGTGATCCACTTCACAGCCAGTAAAGAGCGACAATGGTCTATGCTCATGGGCATGTTGTTGTTGTTAAGTGCTGTCGATTCCGACTCATAGTGACCCTGTACAGGGTTCTGAGGCTGTAAATCTTTACAGGAGCAGAAAGCCTCATCTTTCTCTCATGGAACAGCTGGTAGTTTCGAGCTTTAAGGTTCACAGCCTGATTAGCAACCACTACCTACCAGAGCTCCTTAGGCTCATGGAAATTCACTGATCTTTACCATCTTGGAGCAACAGCCTTGATTGAACAATGGAATGACCTTCTAATGACACAATTACGGCAACAGCTGGGTGACAATACCTCCAATAGCCAGGATTCAGGGGTCCAGAAAACAAGGGGTGGTACCACTCACTATTATGCCTAGTAATCCACTTACAAGATTTTTGCTTCCTGTCTTTGAGGCCCTATGTTCTTTGGGTATGGATGTTGTAGTTCCAGAGGGAGAAATACTTCTACCTGGAGATATAGCACAGATATCATTAAACTGCAAGTTGAGAATGCCCCCGTGACCATTTTGGGCTTCTTAAGCCTTGTGATCGATCAACAGGCAAAGAAGGAAGTTACTTTATTGGGTGGTGTGATTGATCCTGCTCTGGTAGCATAGTGGTTATTATGAATTGGGCTGTGAACCTCAGAGTCAGCAGTTCGAAACTACCAGCTGTTCCATGGGAGAAAAATGAGGCTTTCTGCTCCCGTAAGATTTACAGCCTTGGAAACCCTGTACAGGGTCACTATGAGTTGGAACCGACTCCACGGCACATAACAACAACAACAACCCTTAAAAACAAGAATAACAACTAAAGGGAATTTGGATTGACATTACATAATCGAGATAAAAAAAAAAAAAATCTAGGTGACTCTCTAGGATGCCAATGGTAAGCTATAGAAACCTAATTCTAATATGGCTACTAATAGCCCACACTCTTCAGGAATGAAGGTTTGGGTCACCTCACCAGGCAGAGAACCATGACCAGCTGAGGTGCTTACTGATGGCAAAGGGAATATGGAATGGGTAGTGCAAGAAGGTAGCTCCAAATACCATGTATGGTCTCATAACCAGTTGCTGAAACTAGGACTGTAATTGTTATGAATATATGCTTCTTGTATGTGGGAATTAAATATTTCTGATTTGTTCAATTATGAAATATAAGCTCTAGTTTGGGCCAGTGCATTTTTGGTTGTATGTGTTTTAGTTGTATCGTGTTAGGCACAAGCATGATTTTACAATTGTCTTTATTTAAAGATTATGCATATAGTTTATAGGTGCCAAGTAGACAAGGTGTGTAAACTTGACTGGGCCAGGATTCTCAGTGCTTTAACTGTTTAGATGTAGTTAGCTTCACAATGAGATCTAGTTCAATGCAACTAACTCTATGATGATTGACTGTGAGGAACAAATCAATTGAAAGGATATTTTATCAGGGTGTGGCCTGCTTCCAGTGTATTAGACACTCAGGAAAAACTTGTTTGCTTTTCTATTGGGTTTGGATTTGGCTTACCCTCTGACCTCTGGTTTTTTGGACTTGAGCCCGTGGTCTATTCTATTACCTGCTGATCCTGGGAGTCCTCAGCAAGAAGGTAGCTGATGTTGGCTCATCTGACCCAGACATTTTGTTGATATAAACTTCTCTTTATATATATATATATATATATACATTGTTGTTGTTAAGGGTCGTTGATTTTGTTCTGACTCATAGAGACCCTGTATATGGTTTCTGAGGAGTAGCTGGTGAGTTTGAACTGCCAACCTTGTGGTTAGCAATCCAGTGCTGATCCTATATATATATATACGGAGTCCTGGTGTGGTGCTGTAGGATAAGCACTCAACTGAAAGTTCGGTTTTAACCATGAAGGTTGGAACTGACTCATTGGCACTCATCAGTAAACAATAACATATATGAGTTTCACTCCTTTGTTTCTCTATAGAATCCAGCCTAAAACACAGATGATAGAGAAGTTCAACAAGGCAAGGGACAGACTGTGTAACAGACCATCACTTGCTCATATCAATTTCAAGTTCAAGTTGAAGCTGAAGAAACTAAAAATAAGTCTATACGAGCCAAAATTTGACCTTGAACACATCCTACCTGAATTTAGAGATCATCTCAAGAATAGATTTAACACATTGGGCACTAATGAACAAAGACCAGACAAGATGTGGGATGACTTCAAGAATATCATACAGGAAGAAAACAAAAGGATATTAAAAGGCATGAAAGAAGAAATTATCAAAACAGATGTCAGAAGAGACTCTGAAACTTGCTCTTGAATGTAGAGAAGCTAAAGTGACTAGAAGAAAAGATGAAGTAAGAGCTGAACATAAAATCTCAAAGGGTATCACAAAAAGACAATGTAAATTGTTATAATCAAATGTGCAAAGAACTAGAGTTACAAAACCAAAACTGAAGAACACACTCAGTATTCCTCAAGCTGAAAGAACTGGGAAAAAAAAAATTCGATTTGTGATACTGAAGGATTCTATGGGCAAAATATTTACTGGTGCATGAAGCATCAAAAGAAGATGGAAGGAATGGGCAAAAGGGGGGAAATAATGTTAAGGTGATTTGCTGTCTTTTGAATCTTGTTTTCACTTGCATACTATTATAAAAAAGACACTTGAGGGGGAGAGAAAAGAATAGCCAGAAATATCACCATAGAAAGCTTGTAAGTCCATCTTCTGCCTATAACTGATTGTTGTTGTTGTTGTTATGTGCTGTGGAGTCAGTTCTGACTCATAGCGACCCTACACAGGGTTTCCGAGGCTGTAAATCTTTACGGGAGCAGAAAGCCTCATCTTTAGAATACCTAAATTGGGCCTACAACAGGCCCTGTGAAGGAGGCTTTCTGCAGAGCCTCTGCATTACATAAGACCATAGGTGGAATCCTGAACCCCATCCAGAATCTTCTGAGGTGGAAAATTTCTACTGGAAAGGACAAGGAGACCAGCCTGGAGTAGCTAGAAGAACAGAAGATACTTCGTGAAAGAAAGACTGACAGGAAAAATACAAAACAATAACAGCAGTCTGACTGACTACTACAAGAACAAGCAAGTTGCTCACCCAGGAGACATCAAGGCAAGCAGTCAGGTCCTCTCAGGGCAAACCCCCTTCCAAGACTAGCAATCAATGGGAATACACAACAGACACGTGCTCTAACTGGTGACGACATTGGTCACCGATAAGGGGAAGTAAGGGAAAAACAGCAATGAAGCTGTGAGGTAAGTCCAACCACGTTCAATAGACTCCTGTGAACCCAGGTGGAGACTGGGCTGGCCAACAGTTTGGCAAGACCTGGGGACTCCTGGGTCCAGAGTCAGTGACATAGCCACAGAGGACTAGAGTGGAGAGTGAAGTGTCTAGCTGATAAGAAGAGAGGGCATATGCATAAGAACTCCCCCGCTTTCAGATAATACCCACTTGACCTGGCTTCAATGGCTGTATGATCAAAGCTCAAATAGAAGAGGAAAGAAGAGGGAAAAAGAGTAATCTGATACAATTTGATGAGTTTGACCTACACCTATGGATGCATTAGCTCAAAAGAGGGAACACATCTTTACAGCAAAGATCATACCCACCCCCTCAATACACAGGTATGGGCAACTTGGACATTGGCTACCCAAAATGGTGGTGGTGGTGGTGGTGGTGGGGCCTACAAAGGCAAGAAGTGACTGCCTTACAAGCTTTCAAGAGAGAGCCTAGATCCAGAGGGTGTGGAGGAAGGTAGAATCTCCACTGAGTAGTCTGGGCGGGACTGATGAAAGGAGATGGGGATAGCACTCATGTGATACAATAGTGAATGATTACTATCAGGACTGACTGTGAGGGTTGGAAATGTAAAGGTAGATCTTTTGCAGCAAAAGGAGAGGAGTGGTTGACTTTGCAGGCCAGGACAGGAGGCCCCTGGGACCAAAGAGGCAGTGACATCAGAGATGGAGGCAGAGACAGTGATGTGGAGAGATGGAGCATCTGGAAACTCTAGAACCAGGGACCGAGAGGGGCTGTGTGCTGATGACCAGGGGGCAGGCTTGCGGGGTGTACCCTTTGGTTGGTTGATGATGCACGGAGGGGATTGTAACCATGGCAATGTAATGATATACGATAGGATACATGTAAAGCTAATGTTCTCCCATGTAAACTATCACATAATTCACAATAAAACATTTAAAAAAAAAAAAAAGATGGAAGGAATATAAAGTCACTGTACCAAAAACAACTGATCAATATTCAACCATTTCAAAAGAACTATATGATCAAGAATAATCCTGGTGTGGCTCTGTGGGCTCTGCAAAATCATTTGAACCACAAGGTCACTGTTTAATCTCACCGGCCACTCCTTGGAAACCCTATACAGGGTCACTGTGGGTCGGAAACTACTCAACAGCACTTAACAACAACAACAACCACATGATCAAGAATGGATGATATTGAAGAAAGTTCAAGCTGTACTAAAGACATTGGTGAAAAATAAGACTCCAGGAATTGATGGACTACTCATTGAAATGTTTCAACAAACTAATGCTGTGTTGGAGACACTCACTAGTCTATTTCAGTAAATTTGGAAGACAGCTACCCAGCCAATCAATTGAAAGAGACCCATATTTGTGCCCATTCCAAAGGGAGGTGACTCAACTGAATGTGGAAATTATCAAACAATATCATTAATGCTACATGCAAGTAAAATTTTGCTGATGATAATTCAAAAATGGTTACAGCAGTTCATTGACAGAAAATTGCCAGAAATTCAAGTCAGATTCAGAAGTGGATTTTGGATGAGATATATCATTGCTGACATCAGATAAATCTTGGCTAAAAACAGAGAATACCAGAAAGGTATTTACTTGTGCTTTATTGACTATGCAAAGGCACTTGACTGTGTGGATCATAAAAAGCTATGGATACCATTGTAAAGGATGGGCATTTCAGAACGCTTAATTGTGCCCATGAAGAACCTGTACATAGACCAAAAGGCTATCATTAGAACAGAACAAGGGGATACTGTATGGTTTAAAATCAGGAAATAGGTGAGTCTGGGTTATATCATCTCACTATAATTATTTAATCTGTATGTTGAGCAAATAATCTGAGGAGGTGGACTATATGAAGAAGAATGTGACATCAAGATTGGAAGACGCCTCAGTAACAACCTGCGATATGCAGATGACACAATCTTGTTTGAGGAAGGGAAAAGGACTTGAAGCACTTACTCATGAAGGTCAAAGACTACAATATGGATTACACCATAATATAAAGAAAACAAAAATCCTCATAATTGAAACAATAAACAACATCATGATAAATAGAAAAATGGTTAGAGTTGTCAAGGATTTCATTTTCTATGGCCGCACAATCAAAGCTCATGAAACAGCAATCAAGAAATCAAACAACGTAGTGCAATAGGCAAACCTGCTGCCAAAGACCTCTTAATATGTGAAAGAGAAAAGATGGTACTTTGAGGACTAAGGTGCATCTGACCCAAACCATAGTATTTTCATATGTATGAAAGGTGGACAGTGAATTAGGAAGAACAAAAAAAGAATTGATGCCTTTGAATGATGGTGTTGGTACAGAATATTGAATACTGACTATACCATGAACACAGTAGCTGCAACAATGAGCCCAAGCATTAGTAATGTGAGCACAGAGCAAGACACGACAGTGTTTTCTTCGGTTGCACAAACGAGTCCTAACCCACTCAGGGAGCATTGGTGGTTTAGGGTGGTTACCCTGATTCCTTTCTGGCCCATGCCTCTCAGGTGCACCCACCACCCCTCTATCAGTGGAGGCTTGCTTGTGGTCATGATGATGAACAGATTCAGTAGAACTTCCAGAATAAAAGAGAAGGCTTGGCCTAGCGATCTATTTCCAAAAATCAGCCAATGAAAACAGCAGGACAATGTTGGCTCTGTAGCCCATATGGGGACTGCACAGGACTGGGTAGGCAGCTTTTCCTTCAGTGAATTCCGTTCGCTGTGACTCCGGGGTGGGCTAAGAAGAGGAGAGGAAGGCTGGATCGCTCAGTTAACAGCAATGATTACACTAAGGATTAAGAAACTGAATGTGAATAAAGCGTTTAGTAAAATGCCTTAAACATGAAAAGTGCGAAATCAATGTTTCCTCCTTATCATTTCCTTTCTCTCCTTCACTGCTTCCCAAGCCTTTGTCTTTTGCCCTGGCTCCTTCCAATCAGATTCAACCGGAAGCCTGAACTCAATCTGCCGCCGACTTGAGGCCGGGCGCAGACGTCCAGAGCCCGGAAGCCGTCTCCCCGGCCCAGTTCCTGCAGCCGCTTGGAGCCCCCGGTCCGGTAACCGCACGCCCGGCCCGGCCCCCAGCCTTTGACCCACGCCGCTTTGACCCATCCCAGGCCAGGATTGGGATTCCACCGCTGGTTCTTCGGGGTGATCACTTCCCCCAGATCGATGCCCTAGCGCGTAAGCCGGCCAGTTCGCCCGCGCGTAACCCAGATTTCCCAGCGGCGTGTGTCTGGCCCTCCCCTGCCTGGGTAATCGGTAGCGAGGTTTATTCACTCTTGAAATTCTGGCTCCCATCTGGCGCTTCGCTCAACCCTGACAGCGTGATTGTGTCGGTCTCCAGACCCCTTTCTGGTGCTAATTCTGACCTCTAATTCTGGTGCTCCGACTTGGAGGAATTTGGGAGGGTATTTTCAATGCTTTGCACCTTCTCAGATGTCCCCCAAACAGAGAAGTCTATGGTGTTCCCAAGAGACAGGGAGTGGAGCATTAGGCTCCTGAGGACCACCTCAAGGTTGAGACATCCCTTCTTGATCAGGGCCCTGTGCCCAGAAACAGGATCGGCCCCCTGAGTTCAGCTACTGGGGTCCAAGTCTCCACCCTGCCCTACCTTTCCAAAGAAAGTCTCGTTACCTCTCCAGCCATCCTGAGGAGTCGCCTAAGAACTGTTTTCAGACCTTGGAAACTGTTGTCTCTGTATTTATTCAGCAAAGTTACAAAGACAAGTTATAAACTTTTAAAAAAATGTTTTATTGTGGATTCTGTGATAGTTTACATGGGAGAACATTAGCTTTACATTCATCCTATCATATATCTTTTCATTGCCATGGTTACAGTCCTCTTCATGCATCATCAACCAACCAAAGTGTACACCCTGAAGGCCTTTCCCCTGGTCGTCAGCACACAGCCCCTCTCTGGGTTTAGAGTCCCCAGCAGTTCCCTCTCTACACATCATCGACTCTGCCTTCATCTCTGTCATCACTGTTTCTCTGGGTGTTGTTGTTGTTGTTGTCAGGTGCCATCGAGTCGGAACCGACTCATAGCGACCCCATGCACAGCAGCACGAAACAATGTCCGATCCTGGGCCAACCTCACTACCGCTGCCACACTTGAGTCCATCAATGATGCCACCTGGCCAATCCATCTTGTTGGGGGTCTTCCTCTTTTTCTCTGACCCTCCACCCTACCCAGCATGACATCCTTCTCCAACGATTGTTTCCTCCGGACAATATGTCCAAAGTAGGGCCCCACATTCTGCTCTTCTCCCTTGATGGTCCCAGCGATCTCCGCTCCTGGACTGCAAAGTCAACCACTCTCCCCTTGTTTTGCTACAAAACGTCTATTTTTACATTTCCAACCCTCACAGTCAGTTCTGAAAGCAATTCACTATTGTGCCACATGAGTGCCATCCCCATCTCCTTTCATCAACCCTGCCCGTTATAAACTCTTGCACCCCAGAGGTTACTTAGTCCAATTCCTATACAACAGCCCAGCAAATGTGCTTGATATTGTTCTATTAAGGTCATCTAATTCTACTTCTGGGCCTAATTGATTTGCCATCCCTGCATGTGCAAATGGGTAAGGCCTTGGCTGCAAATGGAAAGACTGGCAATTCAAGCCCACCTGAGCTACCTCAGAAGAAAGATCTAGTGATCTACATTCCAAAAATCAGTTGGCTTGGACATGCATGGACTCTTTTTAACATGGGTCATTATGAGTTGAAGTCTTGGATGGCAGTTGTTTCACTAGTTTGTTTTTTGGTGTTCTATTTGATATTTGACTTACCTTGCATTGAACCCAAAGATGTCGATTTCTTTCCTGCTTTGCCCTGTTGTCCTGAAAGTACTGTCTCTTGGGGTCATTAGATCAGGGGGCAGCTCTTCCTACTGTCAGCTCATGCTCCTGCTCTTTACACTGACATGGTGCAAAGACCATAGCAACCTTCTCCTTTGCTCCTGGGCCAGTTTGTCCACATCCTCTGTAAAATGTGGTGTCCAGTTGGAATCCAGTGCTCCTGGTGTGATGTGGTTCACCTACCCCAGGAAAGCCATTTTGTAATGATCCTCTCCTTAAGGATGCTGTCAACGGCTTCTTTGGTAGCTCAATTATCTGGCTTTCTTCTTAGTCTGGTCCTATGAAGATCCTGCCTGTTATGACAGCTTCTTAGGTAGTTTGTGTTGACTCTAACTTTTACCAGAGTTACACAGACCCTTCCCTTTATAGATGTACACAACCACCTTACCCTGCCCACCTACCTACCTACCCACTCACTTTCATTCTGTTCTGTGAAACACTACACTTTAGTTTATTTGACATGGACCTTTGTACTCTTATGGCACATGGTTCCTGGGAACCTACCTGATATGGAAATTCCCTCAGGATTCTCCCCTATAATTTGAGTGCTCTGAGTCCTCACAGGGCCAATTAGCCCTGGGGCCCTGTGGTGATGTAAGATAAACACTGAACGCTTCACTGCAAGGTCAGCAGTTCAAACCCACCAGACGCTCCTTGGGAACCTCCCTATTTGTTGGAACTGAATTGACAGCACTTAACAACAACAGCAATGGGGCATTGGTGGTTCGATGGTTCAGAACACTCATCTACTGTGCAGGAAAACTGGGTTTGATTTCCCTTTATTAGCATGGAGGCTTCATGTTGCTGTGATGTTGGATGGGTTTCAGGACAGCTTCCAGACTAAGATGGGCTAAGAAGAAAGGTGATCTACTTTAGAATATCCCCGTGGATCATAATGATTGGATCCACAATCAATCATGCAAATGTCTGAGGGCCATTAGTACTTTGGTCCATTGTGTATGGGGTCACCATGAGTTGGGGCAGTATGCCAGCCCTCCTCATTATTCTTCTAGGATTAGGTTTAGGATTAGGTAGAGCAGCTGTCTCACCTTGGATGTTATAGTAGGCCTGTGCTCCATAGGTGTCCAGTGATTAAGTTTGGGGAAGTAGCACACCAAGCCTTTCTTCTGAGATTTTTCTAGGTACCTACAGACTTTTGGTTAGCAGTCAAACATGTTAACCATTTGCGTTTAAGGTAGTAGGTCAATGAGACTGCTTCATACGGATTAGAAGATTATGGTTTGCAAAGTCACAGATGGAAGCTGGCATGAGACTCGACACAGGACTCCTGTCAACCCTCTGAGCCACCATGAATTAAGTCACCTTGTCCCGACCTGCTGCCGCCTCAGTGAGAGGTGGTTCAGTGACTAACTGAGGGGGCTGTGTGTGGGGTGGTGGGAACTGGGAACCTTTCGTTCTATCTCCTCTGCAGGCTGCAGGCCTCCAGGATCATGTGGTACGTCAGCACTCGGGGAATGGCCCCCCGAGTGAACTTTGAGGGGGCCCTCTTCTCTGGCTATGCATCCGATGGGGGCCTCTTCATGCCTGAGATGCTCCCACAGCTGGATAGAGAGACCCTTCGTAAGTGGAGCATGCTATCCTACCCTGACTTGGTGAAGGAACTGTGCGCCCTATTCATTGGCCCCGAACTCATTACAAGAGATGATTTACACGGTGAGCCCCTTACCCGCTTCAGATCAGCCTCGCATAGACACCCAACCAGAAGGATGGCTCTTGTCTCATGCTCCAAACTTTCAGTTTTTACCCCAGAGTCTAGAATCCCCAAACTGGAAAATTCCCTATTGTAGTTTGTTGTTATGTGCCATTGAGTCAGTTCTGTCTCATAGCAACCCTGTATAAGGTTTACAAGAAGCGACTAGTGGGTTTGAACCACCAACCTTGTGGTAAACATTCCAGAACGAATCTTCCAGCACCACACCAGGGTCCCTAGAGCCCATTTATTCCAACTCTACACCTCCGGTGAGATGAATCCTGAACTGAGTTGCAGAGAATTTTTTTACTTTGTTTTTAAGAAATCTTTTCAAGACAGTCATCCTGCGTGGCTTATATGGTGGAAGTTTTCCTTCCTGCATATAAAGCAGCCATACTCACAGACTTTTTCCTCCTCTGCTTGAATGGTAATTCCAAGAGGGACTTTGAAAGTGCCCCAAAGTGTAATGTGCTTATGGATTGTCTAGAGATCTTGTTAAAAAGCAGATTTGGATTCAGCAAGCCTGGGGCGGGAATTGAGAATTTGGCATTTCTATCAAGTGTTATAGGGATTTGTGGGTAGTGCAAACCATTAATATGCTTGGCTTATAACCTAAAAGTTGGAGGTTCAAGTCCACCCAGAGACACCTTGGAAAACAGCCTGGCATTCTACTTCCCGAAAATCAACCATTGAAAGCGCTGTGGAGCACAGCTCTGCTCTGGTACCCCTGGGACCACCATGAGTTGGAACTGACTTTGACAGGAACTATAAAACATTTGTGGAAACATTCCATTATCTTTTAATTTCATTTTTCCATGAACTTTTTGAAGGCCCCTCATAGTTTCTTGTTGTTTTTTTCTCTTTTTGTCAAGTATCCAAGTAATACTAATGCTGCTTGTACATGGACCACACTTTAAATTGTTGTTGTTAAGTCAGTGCTGACTCATAGTGACACTGTATAGGATTTCTGGGGATTTATTTAAATCTTTGCAGGATCAGAAAGCCTCACCTTTCTCCTGTACAGCAACTGGTGGGCTTGAACTGCTAACTCTGTGGTGTGTAGTCCAGTGCTTATCCTATGGATCCATCTTGCTCCCCACACTTTTGAATGCTGTTGTTGTTAATTGCTGTCATGTTGGTTCTGACACATAGTGACCCTGTGTAGGGTTTCTAAGGAGCGACTGGTGAGCTTGAACTGCCGATCTTGAAGTTCAAACTGACTCTGCAGTCTAGTGCATTAACCCACTGTGCCACACCAGGACTCCCCCTTTTAATAGCACAGATACAATCTGTAATGTAATGGGAGGCTCAGGCTGGGGAAGAGAAGAGGATCACTGAAATTGTGGTCCAATGACCAGCAATGATCACAGCCTGGATACTTATAAGAAATCCCAGAACCCCTCAGAACTAGAATCTGCATGTTAATAAGATCCCAGGTGATTAGTTTGTCCATTGAAGTTTGAAAAGCACTGCTGTAGACTTCCCCAATTTAAGGAAAATTGTACATAATCCATACCGAGATTCAGTGTGTGAGTTTTAGTAATGAAAAAACGTACACACAGACTCATGTGCGTTTCCTGTCTTTAGGAAGGAAATAGAGATGATACACAGATTTGTTTGTAATTATTTAGCTTCTTTTGGAAGACATGCTCACAAAATATTTTTTTAAAATAGTATATGGAAGTGAAAAATGAAAGTCTTACAATTCCCTGGGGGAATTACTATGACAAATCTACAAGTAGTTTGGTGCATGTCTTTCCAGACTATTTATCTAAGATTACGTATAAATGGTTTCATTTAAGAGGAAAATGTTTGGTCTTTCTATCTGGTGGTGATAGAATGAAAGAAAGATGTGACAATCCAATTCTGTAACGATTTACAGGCTTAGTAACTCTATGGTGCAGTTCTACTCTGTTCTATAGAGTAGAACTTTAGGTCCGATTCCGGTCAATGGCAATGGGAAAGGATAGATACTTTAAACTTGAAAATGTAAGCCTCTGAGAGGGAACATGAGGGGAGAGGTCATGCCTTTCATTTGCTGTCTCCTCCCCACCCTCACAGATCTGATCCATCGGGCCTTCAGCAGATTCCGGCACCAAGAGGTTGTCCATCTGTCCAAGTTGAGGAATGGGCTGAATGTGTTGGAGCTGTGGCATGGAGTCACGTATGCATTTAAAGACCTGTCCCTGAGCTGCACAGGACAGTTCCTGCAGTATTTCCTGGAGAAGAGGGAGAAGCATGTCACGGTGGTTGTAGGTGGGTGTTGTCTGTGTTAAGTGCTAGAGCCCTGGTGCCCTGACTTGTGAGTGTTCATTTACAGGCTGTCTCTCTGGATGTCTGTTGTCTCTCTCTGGAAGTGTGTTGTCAGTTCTTCTAGATCAGGGTTCTTAACCTTCTCTTGTGTCGTGGACCCCTTTGACAGTCTGGTGGATGCTGTAAATGATTTTCAGAATAATATTTTTAAATACAGAAAGTACATAAGATTACTTGGTACCAAGTTCACCCTGAATGCTATTCACATATCTCTTGGAGTCCTGGGGTAGCCCTGTAGGGTAAGCACTCTAGACTGCAAGGTCAGTTTGAATCACAAAGTCAGCAGTTCACACTTACCAGCCGCTCCTCCTCAGAAACCCTACACAGGTTCGCTAAGTATCATAACCAATTCGACAGCACTTAATAACAACAGCATGTCTTGAAGGTCCATGAACTGAGTTTCTACCCTCCAAGTATTTGAAAGCAGATGTTGTCCCATTTAGCAACAATTCTTTGTTATTGTTGTTAAGTGCTGTCAAGTTGGTTCCGACTCATAGCAACTCTGCATAGGGTTTGTGAGGAGTGGCTGTTGGGTTTGAACCACTGACCTTGCGGTTAGCAGTCTGGTGTTTATTCTACAGTGCCACACCAGGACAACAATGTTTTAGGGTCCCTTTTTGTTTCCTTGTCCAAAGGGAAAGGTTCTCCTTTCTTCCCATCCAGGAACTTCTGGGGACACAGGGAGTGCTGCCATTGAGAGTGTTCAAGGAGCAAAGAATGTGGACATCATCGTTTTGTTACCCAAGGGTCACTGCTCCAAGATTCAGGAGCTCCAGATGACGACGGTGCTGAAGGAGAATGTTCACGTGTTTGGAGGTAGGTATCAGGACAGGGACCCACCTTGATTGGTTCTGTTTTGAGAGATGGCCTGGGATGAAACAGGAACCACTGATTTACTGGCTAAATAGCTTCTCCTCTGACTCTCTAATTCCTTTCCTTCATCAGTCATATCTGAGGTTGATATGTGCCTTGGCTTAGCACTGGGAAAGCTCTTGGCTACATAGTCTCATACAGGACAGGAGGTGACAGGTGAATAATCCAATACTGACAGTCCAACACAAATGTGCAGGTTTAAAGCCATATCTCAAAGAGTGTCTTCTCCATGCAGGTTCGACCTGCTGGCATCATATATGCAGGCAGCCATCAGACCCCATAATCTGAGCCAGTTGACTTGGACTTTGTCCCAGGGGACTGGAATTTAGAGGGAATCAACGTCTTACATGACTATTTTTAGGAGAACATGTCCTAACCTGTTGACAGCTCAGGCCTTCTTTTATAGTATAGAAACAATTAAGTGATGTGATTGATTAATGAGGTCCTAGTATATAAAATGGGAAGCTACTTAGTGGCACCCTTTGCTAGTGACACCCCTTCCTGAGCCACAGCATGTATTAGCATTGGGTGCTTGGAGAAAGGTGAGAATCATCTCCTTTTAAACCATAGTCATTCTTCTAGTATGCCTAGATTTCATCATTATGGAGTTTGAGAATGGAGAAAGCTGGAGAAAATATGATTTCAGTCATCCATTTTTTTTTTTTTTTTTCATCTCCCACACTGACCCCAGGTAGCCCCAAGGTGGGATGGGAATATGAGCAGTAGCGTCTTGGTGGAGGCTTTATGCATCTTGGCCTTGGCAACTGTCCAGGTGACCTGGGTGGCTTGGCAGAAGAACAAATATGGCAGCAGAAGACATTCCCTCTACAACTGACCTGGCTTCCTGCCGTAATTTCACGGGTAGAGGGTGTTTCTATAGAACACCAAAAAGGCAACTTGGTCAAGGAGATCGGCACAGTGAAAACACACCTTTTCAGGGGAGTGACACAATTGTTTATTTGTCCAAGAGCAAGCAAAAATTCTCCTCTGCCTATTTCTTTAGCCAGTGCATGCCTAGGCCATGAACAGCTTAGCCTTGGTTGTTGCCTATTTTACTGCAGTCTCCTGCAGAGATTATAAGATTTTAATGTACAGAATTCAGGCTCCTGAGGGTTCCTGGAACCTCAGGCATCAAACTTTCTGCTTATGGATCTAGGTTATCTTTTCTGGGAATCAAAACAGAAAATAGCTTTTTGTACCTCTGTCTTGCCTTCTACATCCTTCTTGTCTTGCACACAAAAGATAATGGAAAACTTTTGCCTAAGGTCATGTATGGACAGTCTATTTCTGACCTATGGGTTGGAGAATGATGCCTGTTTGTAAGATAGTGGCAAAAATGTGCATGTTGATCCATGCAGTATGTCCGAAATATGTTATTGCTAAAACTGAAGGAGTATTTCTGTTTGCAAAAGTTCTGGGCTTCAGTAAAGTAAGACAGCAAACTTTAAAGACATTAATTTTTGTTTATCCACAGTACTGTTGAAGTTATTCTTTTCCTTTCTAGAATAACTTTTCTAGAAATTCTTTTCCTTCTGGCTTGGCTTCAAAGAGACTTTCAGGAGCTAACAGTGAACAAGTGTTTTATTTTAGATTGGTGAACTCAAGTAGTAAGAATGGCTAGCCATGCAGTTCAAAGTGAATTTGCAGTCCAGAAAATTAACCCACAGTGCCACACCAGGACTCCATGTTGGGCACTGATGTTGTTGTTAGGTGCCATCGAGTCAGTACCGACTCATAGCAACCTTATGCAAAACAGAACGAAACACTTGCCCAATCCTGGACCAACGTCACTATTGTTGCCATGCTTGAGCCCATTGATGCTGCCACTTTCTCAATCCATCTCGCTGGGGGTCTTCCTCTTTTTCTCTGACCCTCCACCCTACCAAACACGATATCCTTCTCCAGTGACTGGTTCCTCCTGACAATATGTCCGAAGTATGAAAGAAGAAGTTTGGCCATCCTGACCTCCAAGGAGCACTTTGGATGTACTTCTTCCAACACAGATCTGTTGGTTCTTTTGGCAGCGCATAGCACTTTCAATATTCTCTTCCAACACCATAACTCAAAAGCATTACTTCTTCTGTGGTCTTCCTTATTCACTGTTCAGCTTTCACATGCATATGAGGTTATTGAAAATATCATGGCTTGGGTCAGGCACACCTTAGTCTTCAAGCTGACGTCTTTGTTCTTCAACACTTTAAAAAGGTTTTGTGCAGCAGATTTGCCTAATGCAATACGTTGTTTGTTTTCTTCACTGCTGCTTCCTTGAGTGTTGATAGTTGATCTAAGAAGAATGAAGTCCTTGACAACTTCAATCTTTTCTCTGTTGATAAAAATGTTTTTTATTGGTCCAGTGGTGAGAATTTTTGTTTTCTTTACATTGAGTTGCAATCCATACCAAAACCTGTGCTCTTTGATCTCATCAGTAAAAATTTTAAGTCTTCTTCACTTTCAGCAAGCAAGGTTGTATCATCTGCATATTGCAAGTTGTTAATGAGTCTTCCTCCAATCCTGATGCCACATTTTTCTTCATAGAACCCAGCTTCTTGGATTATTTGTTTAGCATACAGGTTGAATAAGTATGGTGAAAGAATACAACCCTGTCGCACACCTTTCTTAATTTTAAACCATTCCCATGTTCTGTCGAACACTGCCTCTTGGTCCAGGTACAGATTCCTCATGAACACAATGAAGTGTCCTGGAATACTCATACTTCACAATGTTGTCCATAGCTTGTCATGATCCACACAATCAAAAGCCTTTGTGTAGTCAATAAAGCACAGTTAAACATCTTTCTGATATTCTCTGCTTTCAGCCAAGATCCATTGGACATCAGCAATGATATCCCTTGTTCTACAGCCTCTTCTGAATCTGGCTTGAACCTCTGGAAGTTCTTTTTCAATGTATGCTTGCAGCCGTTTCTGTATTACCTTTAGTAAAACTTTACTTGCATGGGCTATCAAAGAGATTGTCCGATGATTTCCGCATACCGTTGGGTCACCTCTCTTTGGAATGGGCACAAATACGGATCTCTTCCAATCAGTTGGCCAGATAGTTGTCTTCCAAATTTCTTGGCATAGATGAGTGAGTGCCTCCTGTGCTGCCTCACTTTCTTGAATTAGTTCAATTTTGATCCCATCAATTCCTGGTACAGGTTGATAAAACTATTAACTTCCATGTGAACTGTATAGTTGATTCTTTTTAAGAACAGTGTAATCAGCAACTACTTGGTATTTATTTTTTATATGACTTTGGAGACTTTTGGCAGACAGTAACATAAAATACAACTTGGACCAGCTTAAACAACAAGAACAATGTTTAATTTACATAACGGGAAGCGCAGAAATGGGGTAGGCTCCAGACTGGTTGACTCAGTGACTCAACACTGCCTCAAGGATTCTGTATGTTCATGGCTCTGCCTTCCCCAATCCTAAAGTGCTTTCTTCTTGTGGTCATACAGTAGCTATTCATGGTCTTTCTCTTCCTCTCTCTTACAAGCAATTAGGCAGTGAAAAGTTTTTCCTAAAGTCCCACCAAATATTAGCCTGAGTTTAGCAATGACTCCCCAGAAATGTCAGTCACTCACTTGATTCTGAGTTTCTGAATCATGAGCTGGCCAAAGGCCTGGGACTAGCCTGACTGGTTTAGACCATTCAGAGTTCACTCGTAGGCCTAGGCACAGTCCCCAGCATCTCTGCCTCTGCACAGTGGTGCTTATGGCCTGGGTAGCAACCTTAAGTTCTACTTTAGTATTTTCCACAATAAATATCATTTCCCTCTCCTCCTAGATTGGTTCCAATGGGGAATAGATCCAGTTTCAAATATGAGATCAATATTGGCTTGATTGCTAGTTGAGTGGGACTGGGAAATACAAATTGAACCAGTGACTAAATGAGTTCCTTAATAATTTACCCATAAGTTAAACTGATGTACAAACCCAGCCTTAGGAGATGTTCCACCCATTTGAGCTTACCTACCACATAAGAACAGAGAGCAAAATAGTCACCTTTGTAATCTAAATGAACCCTGGTGTAGTGCTATAGGATCAGCACTGGACTGATAACCACAAGGTCAGCAGTTCAAACCCACTGGCCATTCTCTGAAACCATACATAGGGGTTGCTATAAGTCAGAACTGACTCAAGGGTACACAACAATCTAAATGAGGGATAAAGGGCAGACTGTGTGGGAACAATGACTACCTCCACCCTAATGGACTGGCAGATAAAGACTCATCCTTTCACCATATCATGATGAAAGAAACCAACCCTCTTCCCTTCACAGAAGAGTAAGGAAAGCAGGAATGGAACACAAGAATTTTTATCTTGCTATTTCCAGATGGTTTCTATAGTGATATAAACAGTGGGGATAGATCCCATGACATTTTCTGTTGCCTCTAAGTGAGGCTAGATATTCCGTGGCGCATCAGTATGACACATGGTTCTATCCATGAAAAGCTCACTCAAGATCAAGTCTAGATGATATATGATAGAATGAATGTAAAACTAATGTTCTCCCATTTAAACTATCACATAATTCACAATAAAACATTTAAGAAAAAGAAGAAAAAAAAAAGATCAAGTCTAGAAAGCAAGACCAACACAAGGGAAAGAAAAGATACCAAGAGGAGTGAAGGTTCAGGAAGGATGGGCTCAGTGAGGGAGGATCCTTCTGGGGATGTACTGACCACTCCTGACCACTGCCTTCTCCCCTCTCCCCTTACAGTGGAGGGAAACAGCGATGAGCTTGATGAACCCATCAAGACCGTGTTTGCCGATGTGGGTTTTGTCAAGAAGCACAATCTGATGAGCCTTAATTCCATCAACTGGTCCCGGGTCCTCATTCAGATGGCCCACCACTTCTTTGCCTACTTTCGGTGTGCACCATCCATGGACATGGACCCCCTGCCCCTTGTGGAGGTGGTTGTGCCAACTGGGGCTGCTGGCAACCTTGCAGGTATGGAGATTCCTGGACTTACACGGACTGGGAAGGGAAGCACCCGTGGTTCCAGTCTTTCTTTCTTCCAGCTGCCCCTTGGCTGCAACAGTGAGGAGAAAGTTGGGGTCCTTGTTTAGAAGGTGGTGGGAAACTACTCCGAATACACTCCCAGAAAATGCTCCCTTTAACTATCTAGGTGGGGAATCGCAGGCTCCTGTGGCAAGTGGGACATGAGTAGGTAGCCCTGATCTAGCTATTGGCCTGACCTACTGTCCTTATCCACTCAGCAGAGACAAGGTCAGAGTCCAGTAGTCATATCCTCTGCTGACTTGGACTTCATGCCCAGCCTTGGCCAGCTGCCTGCTATGAGGGCAAGTGGCTTGGCTGGTACAATGTCTGTTCACTCTTGAAGACATTATCTGGACACTGTGGTGAGGTAGAATGAGTCTAGACCTAGGGTTCTGGCTCCAGTCTGCTGTTGTCTTACTGAAAGGCTGTGGCATGGTGCCTTGGACTTAGTTCCTTATCTATGAAAGGGAGTTTGGATTGTGTATCATATCTCTGAAGACTGCTGGGAGGAGCAATACAGTTCTCTAAGAGTATATAAACTCTGTAAGGTTAAAGTGCTACACAACAACATGGCACTAAACTAATTTTCTTTTGTAATAATTAACATTTACTAAGCACTAGACTGTGTGTGATGCAAGATCCCTGGGTGGCGCAAATGGTTCACCCTGTCTGCTAACCAAAATGTTGGCAGTTCAAACCCACGCACCGGTGCTATGGAAGGAGGCTCCTGGCAGTCTGCTTCTGTGATATTACAGCCAAGACAGCTCTTTGGAGTTTGGTTCTACTCTGTAACACACAGGTCACCCTGAGATGGACTCGACTTGGTGAAGTGGGAGAATGTATAATGCAATGTTCTATCTGTGTTTCTCATGCATGAACTCAGTGAATCCTCACATGAGCCTATGAAAGGGACAATGCTATGATTCTATTTTATAATGATGAAATGGAAGCACAGAGATGGTAATCGACTTGCCTCTGGTTACACAGCTAGTGAATAGGAGAGCCAGGACCATAGTCCAGCAGTCTGCCTCCCGATGGGCATTACTGCTTCTGATAGTTCAGTCAGTGGCATTGCTTCTGATGGTTTGGATAAGGCTAGGAGCACAGCGCCATGGCTAGGAAGCGTCCTCACTCCTTCTGCTAACAGAGTGATGGAAAGAGCCGTGGGCTGGGAGTTAGGCAGGGATGGACCAGCCTTGTTACCACTCTGGGGTGCCCCCTGTCTTCCACGTTCACATCATCCCCTGGTGAGTGGTTTTACCTGAAGTAGTGCAGCCTGCAGCCCTCTACATCCAGCACCCACCACAGTGCACAAAATAAACACGAAACAAACACACGACTACTGTTTGCTGAGTGTCTAGCTATCCTTGTTCTGTAAGGAACTAGCAGTTTGACCTATAGTTCTGGGCCCTTCTTTTGCATAGGGATAGCATGACATTTTCATGAGAATCAAATACAGTAAGAATTGTGAAAATGTTTCACAAAAATTACGAGTGATACTAGTTGTTATTGTTGTTATGTGCTGTGGAGTTGGTTCTGACTCATAATGACCCTGTATAGGGTTTCTGAGGCTGCAAATCTTTATGAGAGCAAAAAGCCTCATCTTTTTCCCACGGAACAGCTGGTAGTTTCGAACTGCCGACCTTGAGGTTAGCAGCCTGATTCGTAACCACTACACTACCAGAGCCCCTTAAGAGTGATACTAGAGTGGCCTGATTATCTCTGATTCCACTTAACTCCTCACCAAAGAGAAAACATTACGTGTTTGGGCTTTGCATCTCTTTGGGTGAGGAACTCCTTGCTTGTCCTGTGCAAACAAGAACTGTTGTTAATATGGACTGAGGGGCATTGTTTTGTCACCCTTGGTGCCTCAGATGCAGTCTGAAGCTGCTGGCTCTTGGAATATTAAAAGCATGTACCCTGGTCTCTTAGAAAGGCGTAGTTGGATTCCTTCCGCTGTCACTTAGTAGGCTTTGGATGAGCTGGTTCAAGCGGTTTCCTCTTCTGCAGGAGGGCGGCTTTAAGGTAACAAGCACTGTCAGTACCTACCAGAGGACCGTGGAGGCACGGGAGGGAGGAGGAGGGATCCAGTGGTAGAAATCCCACCTTCCATGCAGGAGACTTGGGAATTGGGCTAGAGGCCTGACCAGTGCACTTCATGTGCAGCCTCCACAGCCATCAGTGAAGGCTTATGTGTTGGTATGATGATGAACGGGTTTCAGCAAAGTTTCCAGACTAAGATGAGCTAGGAAGAAAGGCCTGGCTAGCTACTACTGCAAAGCAGCTAATGAAAACCCTGTGACTCACAACAGTCTGATCTTCAATGGTTCAATCATGGGGATACTGCAGGACCAGGCAGTGATTTGCTTTGTTGTGTATGGGGTTGTCATGAATTGGGGCTGACTTGATGGCAGCTAGCAACTATGACGACAGTAATGTACCCAATGGTACGCAGAATAGCCTCAGAGCATAGTAATAGATTTCTCCTCTTCCTCTCTCTCAACAGAGTTTATGAGAACTGTTCACATACTCACCCATTTAAAGTGTACAAATCAGTAGTTTTGCAGAGAGGTGTGACCATCACCACAATCATTTTAGAACATTTTCATTATCCTAGAAAGAAACCCCATACCCATTAACAGTGTCTCCCCATCCACCCCATCTCCAGACCTAGGCAACAATGAATTTGCCTTCTGTCTGTATAGATTTGCCTATCCTGAACATTTCATATACATGGAATCATATATGACTTATATTGCCTGGTTTCTTTTCAAGGTTCATCCATATTGCTGCATGTGTCAATACTTCAATCATTTTTATTGCCAAATAACATTCCATTGTATGTTGTTGTTGTTAGGCACCATCAAGTCGATTCCGACTCATAAAGACCCCATGCACAACAAAACAAAACACAGCTCAGTACTGGGCCATCCTTACAATTGTGATGTTTCAGCCCACTGCCGCAGCACTTTGTCAACCCATATCCTCAAGGGTCATCCTCTTTTTTGTTGACCCTTTACTTTACCAAGCATGATGTCCTTCTCCAGAAAACATGTCTCCTGATAACAAGTCCAGAGTATCAGAGGCGAAGTCTCCCCATCCTGGCTCCTTCCGTTGTATAGATATACTGTTGTTTGTTGTTAAGTGCTGTTGAGTCGGTTCTAACCCATAGCGACCCTGTGCAGGGTTTTCAAGTAGCAGCTGGTGAGCTTGAACTACTGGCTTTATCGTTCAAGTCGACTTTGTGGTCCAGCGCATTAACCCACAGCACCACACATTATGTTTATTCATTGACAGACATTTGGGTTGCTTCAAATTTTTGACTATTATGAATATGCTATTCTGAACATTTGTGCAAGTTTTTGTGTTGGCAAATGTTTTCATTTCCTTTGTGAAATGAAATTGCTGTGCTATATAAAAATTCTGTGTTTAACTTTTTATAAAGAAACTGCCGAACTCCAAAATGACTCTACCATTGTATATTCCCACCAACAATGTGCAAGAATTGTAATTTCTCTCCATCTTCCCCAATGACTGTTTTTGTCTGTCTTTTTGACTAATCCTATCTTAGTGGGTATGAAGTTGGTTAAAAGATGAGACTTTCTGCTCCCATAAAGATTTACAACACGTTGGGTATGAGCTGGAACCAGCTCAGCAGCTCACAGGTGTACCAGCACAATGTCTCTGAAGTGGTACCTCATTGTGGTTGTGAGCTGCATTTCCCTAACGAAGTATCTATTCATCTGATTTTTGACCACATGCATATCTTTGTTAGAATCTCTTTTCCAATCCTTGACCATTTTTAAATTGAGATGTTTGTCTTTTATTGTTAAGTTGTAACCGTTTTTTATGTATCCTAAGTGTTGTTGTTGTTGCTAAGTGTTGTCACATCGGTTCCGACTCATACTGACCCTGTATTCTGAGGCTATATATCTTTGTGGAAGGAGCTCTGGTAGTGTAGTGGTTACGAATCAGGCTGTGAACCTCAGGGTCAGCAGTTCCAAACTACCAGCGGTTCTGTGGGATAGAGATGAGGCTTTCTTCTGCTGTAAAGATTTACAGCCTCGGAAAACCTGTACAGGGTCGCTATGAGTCAGAACTGACTCCACAGCACATAACAACAACAACATATCTTTGTGGGAGCAGAAATCTTCATTTTTTGCTCATATTCTAGGTGCAAGTACTTATTACACATATGATCTGCAAATATTTTCTCACATAGTTTGAGTTGTCTTTTTTTACTTTCTTGATAGTGCCCTTTGGAACATAAAAGCTTCAAACAGCACAAAAGTTTAAAAATTTTGACGAAGGTCAATTTTTCTATATATTTTATCGTTTTATCTGCTTTTGGTGCCCTAGCTATGAAACCATCATTCTCCCCTTTCTCTTGTCTTAAGCTGGATGTATTGCTCAGAAGATGGGCCTGCCCATCAGCCTGGTTGCAGCAGTGAACCACAATGACATCATCCACAGGACTGTCCAGCAGGGGGACTTCTCTCTGTCCAAGGCTGTCAAACCAACCTTGGCATCAGCTATGGACATCCAGGTGGGATCTGTAGGGAGGTGTGCAGGTGTTGTTGGGTGGGGCCTAGGTAGGGGCTGAGATCAGTATGGTCCCGGGGCCTTGCCTTTCTGTCCAGGTGCCCTACAACATGGAGAGGATCTTCTGGCTGCTGTCCGGCTCTGACAGCCAGACGACAAGAGCGCTCATGGAGCAGTTTGAAAGAACCCAAAGTCTGAGCCTGCCCAAAGAACTACACAACAAGGTCAGTCTCTGCCCACACATTGCAGAGAAAGGAAGGCTGTTGCCACAAAACCAGACTTGGTGTTTGGAAGTCTGTTCAAGGGAAGGGGTCACCTGCTTCTTAAATAGCTGCCAAGTACCAGGTACTGTCACTGTCATGTTGCATGGACTAAGGTATTGAATGAAGAGAGCCAGTAGGAAGCATTGGTTCCAAGTCAGCTGTGAGACCGTGGGTAAGTTTCTTCAGCTCTGTTCCTCCTCTATACAATGGTGCTCATATGATTGCCTACCTTCTGGGATATCTGGGAGATTTATGTCAAATAATACATGTGAAGTACTTTGCATCCTGCCTGGCATATAGACTTGCATACATTAACTATTTCTATTAGCCACTATGAGTAGAGACCATTGTTCCTGTTAAGCTCTTTCTTTCTTTATTTTTGTGGAAGGAATTTCTTTTATTTCCTTTGTTGTGATTGTTGTTGGTAAGTGCCATGAAGTCAGTTTTGACACCTAATGACCCTGTATAGCATTTCCAAGGCTGGTGAGTTTGAACTGCCGACCTTACAGTTCAAACCAATTTTGTGGTTGAGCGCTTAAATGCCATCCTTCTGACTCATAGTGACCTTGTAAAGGATTTCTAAGGAGTGGCTGGTGGGTTAGAACCACTCACTTTGTAGATGGCAGTTCAGTGCTGATCCTGCAGTGCTATACCAGGATACCTTAGAGCCTTCCCACTTCCTTTAGCTGTCCCTTATATGACTTAATTTTGCATGGTCAATGTCCTTCTTATGTGGTCTCAGAGTAAGATATGGTTCTCTAGCCTAGGCCATACCCACACAGTTGGAAGTACAATTTCTGTCTTCTGGAATCTGTGCCTGTTTGGATGTAAACAAAGATAAACTTACTCAGTCAGTGCTTTGTTTTGATAACCACGTTCCAGCTTCCCATGCTCCATGAAGACCAGCACCATAATGCCATTCCTTGGCTCTCCCTGTGCCCCGCCCCACGCTGGACACATAGGAGATGCTCCATTTGCTGAAATGACGTAGCAGACAGGAGAGGTATCGGATGACCTCCAGTGAGTGCGTCTGGCTCGTGTATTTTATGAGCCAGTATATCCAGGACCTAGGAACTCTGGCGCTATCTCTGTCTGTAGATGTGACCCAGGAAGGAAGTTTCCATTTAAGGAAACTTCAGGCGCTAAAACACTGAACTGCAAGGTTGGTTTGAACCACAAGGTCGGAGGTTCAAACTCACAAGATGCTCCTTGGAAACCCCATACTGGGTCGCTATGAGTCAGAATCAATTCGAGGCCACTTAACAACAACATGGGTCAGAACTGTGCTAGATGCTGGAGATACAAAGACAAATAAAATACAACCCTGTGATTTCAATAACCTCATATACATGCAAAAGAGAAGAATTGATGCCTTTGAGTTATGGTGTTGGAGGCAAATATTGAAAGTGCCCTGGGCTGCCAAAAGAACCAATAGATTCGTTTTGGATGAAGTGCAGCCAGAGTGCTCCTTAGAGGCCAGGATGGCCAAACTTTGTCTCTCAACTTTGGACATATTGTCAAGAGGGACCAGTCTCTGGAGAAGGATATCATGTTTCGTAAGGTGGAGGGTCAGAGAAAAAGAGGAAGACCCCCCCCCCCCCAATGAGATGGATTGGCCAAGTGTCAGCATCGATGGATTCAAGCGTGGCAACAATAGTGAGGTTGGCTCAGGATTGGACAGTGTTTCATTCTGCTGTGCATAGGGTCACTATAGGTCGGTAACCGACTCGATTGCACCTAACAACAACAATGGAGGAGGTAGCTATACAAACCGTTTATAATACCAAATGGCCTCTGCTGTAGGATGTTTGATATGTCATAAGCATGCAATAAACTTTCAGAGAATGATCACATACTCTGCCCACACTGCGAGGATACAGGAAAATGGGAACATTTCGTAGAGAAGGTGCCATGTGCGCTGGCTGGGTGGGAACTGGGAGAGAAGAGTTCTCATATTCATCTGAAAGGGGCACACCTGCAAAACAGAGACCCTGGAAAAATGCTTGACTGTCTCTAACCTCTATTGTCAGATTGTTGAATGGGATTACATACTAATTTGCTGATTCGTGAGCCAAATTCCTAACTTAATTTGTTGACTTAAAACTTACACATGTCCTTCCCCTGAATAGAGTAAATCAGCTTAAAACTGGTAAAGCAGATGTTTCTTCAGTGGTTCAAAAGTTCCACAACATTGAAGAGTCATAATTTTCTCCTGGCTGAATCCGAACCAAGATGATCATACATTTTGATTTCAGTCCAGTCCCTGGTGTTTGTCTGAGTGAGTCTATACAGTGGGTTTTTGATCGCCTCTCCACTGACCCTGCGACCTATCAGCTTTCAGCGACTGTGACGTCTGAGTCAGTGTCGGATGAGGCCATTACCCAGACCATGGCTCGATGCTGGGAAGAGAACCAGTACTTGCTGTGTCCTCACTCGGCAGTGGCCGTGAGCTACCATTACCAGCAGATGGATAGGCAGCAGTCCAGGTATGGCTGTCGGGTACTGGGTCACTCGCGGACTCTAGCTTTTGGGTACCCCTCTTTTCTCCAAGCAGGAGAGACACGGGTGTAAACAAAGAACACTAATGCAGTATGTTGAGGGCTGGGTGGAACTGAGCCCAGAAGATGCTCTAGGAATAGCCACTGGGAGAGGTGGTGCCTGAGCTAGACCTCCAAAAAGGAGGAGTACTTTGCCAGGCAGATTTATTGCATTGCTAAGTTCAAGGTAACCCTGCCAGTTGCTGTGGAGCTGACTCTGACTCATGCCAACCCCATGAGTGTCAGAGTAGACCTGTGCTCCACTGAGCTTTTAGCGGTTGATTTTTCACAAGTAAATCACCAGCCTTTTCTTCTGAGATGCTTCAGAAGATTGGACTTGAACCCCCAGTCGTTCAATAAGCAGCCAATCATGTTAAATATTTGAACCACTCTGGCTCCCAAGTTCAAGGTACTAATTAACTGTGTCTCTCCATTCTCCATGTCCTTCTACTTTCATCCTCTCCCTGTTCCTCCACATCCTCCCTCCCCCACCTGTCTTTTCTCTATGGCAACCCCCTGCTCCCATTTGCCTTCCCCACCCACCCAGCAGCACTCTCAGGTGCTGCCTGGCCCCTGCCTCTGCAGCCAAGTTCCCAGAAGCTGCCCTGGCAGCTGAGCTGAACCTGGAGGTTCCTGAGGAAATCCTGGCCTTGGAGCTCAAGGAGACACGCTGCACTCCAATGAGGAGAGATGATGACTGGACACAGATGCTTCTGGGCACCATTGAGGCCCTAAGCGGGCAGTGGAGGGGCTGTGCCCAGGACTCCTCAGAGCAGCCAGGCTGGAGATGACTTCCACTCTTTCTCCCCATTGAGAGTTCCTGCTGGGGGAGGGGGCGGGTACTAGGAGGGCTGGGCCTGGAGACAAGTGGTTTTGCTGTGCTTTCTAACCATAACAGTGTTGTGCTTGGTTACCTGGGAGGCTGGTGAAGGAATGTGGATATGCACCCACTGCTAGACAGTGTAGAGATATCACCGCTGGACAGGAAATTGCTGGGGGCCGTGCACAGTGGACCCGGCCTGCTCACTATCATAAACCAGATCTGGGGCTCACAGTCTCTGAGCCTTAATTCATCTGACTCCAGACCAGGTTCAAAGGCCTTGGCCCACTTTGTCAGAGGCTTCCAGCATCTTCTGATGTTGGGAATCCCTGGAAGAAAAGTGCTGTTCCATGTGAGAGTGGCTCTGCATGTCCTGTGGACCAACTCCTTCTCCTCTCTCAAGCTACCCCTTTCCCCTCCCCATCCCCAGCTCAGAAGCCTTAGCCTTGGAGATCTTAAATATCCACCCTTTACAAATAATTGTGGGTAGACCCAAAGAGGGAGAGGGGCTGTGTGCTGAGGACCTGGGTGCAGGCTTACAGTGTATATACCCTTTGGTTGTTTGATGATGCATGGAGGGGATTGTAACCATGGCAATGAAACAATATATGATAGGATGAATGTAAAGCTAATGTTCTCCCATGTAAACTATCACATAATTCACAATAAAACATTGAAAAAAGAGAGATAAAAAATAAAATAAAATAATTGTGGGGAAGACCAGTTGCATCTTCTAAAGATGTGTTTGCTGCATTCTTCTGTGTACCAGGATTCAAGCCAAAGATTGGACCATATGGGCCTGCCTTCAGGATGAGGAAGAAGACCCTGGGGGTGGGGCCTCATGGTGGCCTTAAGTGGACTAGACACTCCTCTGTCCATTCTTCTCTTTAGAGGGAGCGTGGACACTTTTTAAACTAAGCCTAGGTCTGAGTGACCATAAAGTCCAGTATGGTGGTGGTTATGTGCTGTGGAGTCGATTCTGACTCATAGTGACTTTGTATAGGGTTCCAAGGCTATACATCTTTACAGGAGCAGAAAGCCTCATCTTTCTCCTGCAGAGAAGCTGGTAATTTCTAACTGCTGACCTTGAGGTTAGCAGCCTGACTTGTAACCACTATGCTACCAGAGCTCTTAAAGTTCAGTATACCAAAACCAAATCACCAAACCCACCGCCTTCAAGTTCACTCCGACTCACAGCAACCCAACCTGACAGAGTGGAACTGTCCCATGGGGTCTCAAAGGCTGGAAACCTTCACAGAAGCAGACTGCCACATTTTTCTCTTGTAGAACAGCTGACGTTTTGGAATACTTTCATATGTTGTTGTTGTCAAGTGCCGTCAAGTTGATTCCAACCCATAGTGACCCTGTATAGGGTTTCCAAGGAGCAGCTGGTGAGCTTGAACCACCGACCTTGCATTTCAAACGGCTTTGCAGTCTGGTGCATTAACCCACAGCACCACACCAGGACTCCATATAGGACTTTCATATAGGAGATTTGAATTAATTTTGCTGAACTTCTAATGCAAACTGAATTAAATTAATCTTACTGTGGCCTAGTAAACACATTGATTGCTTTTGTCATTTGCTCTTCTGTTGACAGTGCCTCGGTTATTTTCTACTGGGCAGCCTCCCTCTCACCCCTAGTATGTGGGTTCTGTTGGAATTAACAGCCCCTGGATCACACCTGGTGGATAGCTGAGCTCAGGCTTTGCCAGTCAAAACTGTAGCAGTGGATTCTGGGATGGGTGTGTGACTGAGTTCAGGCCAGGTGAGACTTGTGTTTGAGATGCCATTCTCTGACTTCTGTGACTACTGAGAGCCTCGGACAAACCCATGAAGTGGAATTGTTTCACTTTGATGTAGAAAGAATCTGTCTGAGAATGAAACTGACAAAGGGAAGCTGAGTCAAGGGATGGTAAGCAGGACTAGAGGTCGGAGTTGCACTTTGAACCACACTCCTTGATTTTTTTTTTTTTTTAACTTAAGGTTTATATTGTGGATTAAGTTAAAGTTTACAGGTCACATCATCAGTTTTACATTCAACAAATCATATACCGTGTTTCATTACATTGATTATAATCCCCTCCATGTACCATCAGTTAACAGTATTTCTCTCTATCCACTTTAGCTTTTTAAAAAAACACACAAACAAAAAAACCCACTCAGGCATATATAATAATTTACATCTTCAAAGGGCACATTCTGCAAGTCTGCTCCTGGCCACCAGCTCTTAGTCCCTCTCTTCTTAGTCCATGAATCTAGAGTCCTCAGCCGCTCCCCGTCTCCATGCCCCCATCTCTGCCTCCATCGCTAGTGCTGCTGCTTCTCTGGATAAGGTCCCACATTTTGCTTGTGTGTTCCTCTCTTGATGGTCCTAGGGTCCTCTGTTTCTGGACTGTAAGATTAACCACTCCCCTTTTTTTTGTTACAAAACTTCTACCTTTACAACTGTGACAGTCGCGATTAGTCATGATAACAGTTATTCACTATTGAATCTTATCCCCGTCTCTTTTCACACACTCCTTGCTTTTGCTGGTTGGGTTCCAGTTAGCAGTGCTACAGAAGCCATGACTGGTCCCTGAACTCGGTTCTTTGGTTTAAGTTGTGCATGTTGTTAGGATACTTCTAAATTGAAAGTACTTCAGGTTGCCAGAAGAACAAACAAATGTGTCCTAGAAGAAGTACAACCAGAATACTCCTTAGAAGCAAGGATGGTAAGACTTAGTCTCTCATGCTTTGGATATGTTATCAGGATGGACCATTCATGCTTGGTAAAGTGGAGGACCAGCAAAAAAAGAGGAAAATCATCAGCATGATAGATTGACAAGTGGTAGCAACAGTGTGAGGATGACGCAGGACCGGCAGTGTTTTCTGGTTGCTACGAATCTGAACCGACTTGATGCACTAACAACCGATAGATGCTGACACAATTCTGTCTGCATACTCTTATAGGTGGGTGAGGTAACAGTGTCATTCCCAAGGGGCAGAACCATGATCCTTGATACCTATCTAATAACAGAATGGAGACTGGCGCAGAAATCCCCATCCTTGAACAAGCTGAACATTGGAAAGGAATATCTGAAGGTGGATGTTTGGAGTAGGCTTCCTTAATGTTCATTTCCGATGCCGTGATTCTATAGAGGAGATAGTATTCACTGATGGAATATTAAGACTCCATCAAAACACAAATAGGTCCTAGAAGGATATAGATTAATTTTAAAGCACAGCTCCGCTAGATATCATCAAGAGAGCTTAACATAGGTACACAGCGTTCACAGATTCACGGAACATATTTTTACTGAGTTTCGATGATGTTTCAGACAGTGAGCTCGAGGCCAGGGCTATAGAGGGAAAGAAGAAAGCCAGCCCCGTCCATCCATGGAACTTAGAATCTAGCGGAACAAAGTGGCACTAAATAAATGATCACACAAATAAATATTGCAGTTTGTACTTGAAAGAGCATCCAGAAGGAGAACCAGATTTAGTCTGTGGAGAGGGAGAGGAGATTCATTTAAGCCAAGACTGGAAAGATGAGCAGGACGTAATCAGGCAGCAAAGTCCATCTTTGGAGGATGTGGCAGCTGAAAGGAACTGTGAACCCAGCTTGGGCAGAACTGAAAGGCAGCCATTGTGGCGGAAGACAGAAGAGGAGGGTCTGTAGAAGGGGACTGGGGTCAAACCTGCTGGATCTGTGGGTAAGGTCTTGCCCAATGTCCAGGCTAAAGACTTTGGATTTCATATGAATAGCAGTGAAAAGTTAGGGACAAGATTGGATCTGTGTGTGGGGCATCAGTGTGCCCCACAATCCAGCCATTTGTCTCTTCTTTAAAGAATATTTTATGTTTCTGCTTGCTAGATATTATTTCCCATCTCTATGACTTGGAACTGACTCCACAGCACACAACAACAACAACAACAACAACATCAACAAGGTGCTTGACTCCTGGTGTGGTGCTGTGGGATAATCATTGGACTGCTAATCATAAGGCCAGCTGTTCAAACCCACCAGCTGCTCCTTGGAAACCGGTACAGGATCCCTGTGAGTTAGAACCAACTTTACTGCACTTAACAACAACACAAAAAAATCTGGCTGATAAGCACTGGACTGCTAGCCACAAGGCTGCCAGTTTAATCCTACCAGCCAATCCTCAAATGCCCTATATAGGTTTGTTGTGAGTCAGAACCAACTTGAGGACACTTAAAAACAACACAGTTGCTTGAGGATAGAAGCCATTGTTTAACTACAATGGGCTGAAAGGTTTTGGATTATTATTATTTTTAATTTAAATATGTGCTTTTAAGTACCCTTTTGAGTCTGCTCAGACTCATAGTGACCCTATGCACAACAGAATGAAACACAGCCCTGCACCTTCCTCACAGTTGTTATGTTTGAGCCCATTGCTGTTGTCACTGTGCCAATCCATCTCCTTTGAGGTTTGGGGTGTCTTCCTCTTTTGCTTTGATCCTCCATTGTACCAAGCTTCATGTCCTTCTCCAGGGACTGGTCCCTCCTGAGAACTTGTCCAAAGTATGAGATACAAAGTCTCACCATCCTGGCTTTCAAGGAGAATTCTAGTTGCATTTCGTCCAACACAGATTTATTTGTTCTTCTGGCAGTCCATAGTACTTTTAATAGTCTCCAACACCTTAATTCAAATGCATCCATTTTTTTAATGGTCTTCCTTATTAATTGTCCAATTTTCACATGCTTGGCTATTGAAAATACCATGACTTGGGCCAGTCATACCTTAGTCCTCAAACTGACCTCTTTGCTCTTGAATGCTTTAAATAGATCTTTTGCAGCTGATTTCTATAATGCAATATGTCATTTGATTTCTTGTCTACTTCTTTCACAAATATTGATTGTGGATCCAAGCAAAATGAAGTCTTTGACAATTTCAATCTTTTCTTCATTTAACATGATGTTATTTATTGGTTAAGTTATGAGGATTTTTGTTTTCTTCACATTGAGTTACAATTCATACTGAATGCTGTGGTCTTTGATCTTTTAAGTCTTTTAAAAGTCCTTAAGTATTTTAAGCCCTCTTCCCTTCCAGTAAGCAAAATTATAACATCTGAGTATGGCATGTTGTTAATGAACCTTTCTACAATCCTGATGCCATATCCTTCTTCATGCATTCCATCTTCTTAGATTATTTGTTCAGCATACAGATTAAACAAGTATGGTGAAAGTATACAACTGTGGTGCATACCTTTCCTGATTTTAAACCATTCAGTGTCCCCTTGTTCTGTTTGAATGACTGCCTCTTGGTCTGAGTACAACTTCCTCATGAGCACAATTAAGTATTTTGGAAAACCCATTCTTTGAAATGTTATTGATAGTTTGTTGTGGTCTACACAGTTGAAAGCCTTTGCATAGTCAATAAAGTACAAGTAAACATCTTTCTGGTATTCTCTGCTTTTATCCAAGATCCATCTGTGTTTGACTAAAACTCACCTCATACCATACAGGACTTGAAATGCTAGGGTCTCTTTCTCTCTCTGTATATGTACTAAATTATATATAAACTCTATATACTATAAGCTAAAATAGGAGTGAAGAATGATAATAAACATCCATTTGTGGGTTTTTTTCCTCCTATTCTCCAATGATTCCAATGTGGCAGTTCTAGTTTGTGTTTAGAGTAGTGGTGAGTTGGAGTCAGCAAAATGAGAATGTGTTCTGCTTTGGTATTTCCAATAAAGCCTTACCATTCAAATTGAAAAACATGAACACAAAAACTTAGTATGAAAAACTAATTTAAATATTTCACTAATAATTTTATAATGGTTACATGTTGAAATGATAGCATTTTGGATATATTGCCAATAAATAAAATGTATTATTAAAATCAGTCTTGTCTGTTTCCTTTTATTTTATTAGGGCATTGGAAGTGGTCCATGTGACCTGCATTTGTGACTCACATTATTTTTCTATGGACAGCAATGATCTAGAGCTTAACCTCGACTGTGTGTACATGTGCACATGTTATAGTTATTAATTGTTGTTGTTATTGTTAGGTGCCATTGAGTTGGTACCGACTCATAGCCACCCTATGCACAACAGAATGAAATACTGCCGGGTCCTGCGTCAACCTCACTATCATTACCATCTATACTCGAGCCCATGGCTGCTGTCACTGTGCCAGTCCATCTCATTGGGGGACTTCCTCCTTTTTGCTGACCCTTCACTTTACCAAGCATTATGTCCTTCTCCTGGGACTGGTCCCTCTTGATAATATGTCCAAAGTCTGAGAGACAAAGTCTGGCCATCCTGACTTCTAAAGAGCATTCTGGCTGTACTTCTTCCAACACACATTT
>NW_006408859.1:965027-978653 GCF_000296735.1 Chrysochloris asiatica | reverse complement strand
TGTCCCACTCCACAATCTCCATTCAGGCCTTTTTTCTAGCTACAAACAGTTTAAGGCTGGCTGTGGCTGTTTGGTTTTAATTGGAAACTGTCTCTTTAAATTTCGAGGAGATTTGTGCGCATGCGTAGTAGTACCCTCCGAGGGTGGGGCTGGTGTGTCCACTAGCTCAGGCGCCCCTATAGTCACAAGAATGGAGGTGCGCAGACAGCAAGGGACCAATGAACAGATACCAAAAGAAAAGAATGTCCACATCTTTATATCTGTGGTTTTGTCAGGCCTCTGTGGCTGATCCTTCCCGGATTGGTCTTACCTAAAATGGCGGCTCGTGGAGCAGCTGAGCGTCTTGAATTAGAAAGCAATAGATTTCTTGTTTCTGCTACAAATTCCCCTAGCTGTAAGCCTTCCAACCTTCTAAATATTCCTTTATATGTGGTTCAGAGTTCTGGGACTATCCCCTGAGGCTGCTTGGTCCCGTATTCTGTGTTGTTGCTGACGAAGCTCCTTACTGCACTTCCACCTGATCTGCCATCGTGTTTGTTCCTTGCATGAGTTATTTATTACTGAGTTTCAAGTCTTGTGTGATCTGAGGTAAGTTTTCAGCAAATACAGCACCTGAATGCCAACACAAGCCTCATGCTGTGGATGATGGATGGAGGTGTGTGTGTGGGGGGTCCCTCTGGAAGGGAGGTGAAACCGACTTTGAAAGAGGCATTATTTTACCACTAGAGGGTGCTGATGCGACGCCCTGCGGGCTCCTGTGAAAGGCCCCGTTCTCTGCGCTGAGGATGAACAGCATTGGAGGCCCTAGGTTCGTCTCCACCTCAGAACATGCCACCATGTTGTGCTCAGAAACTGAAGTCAGAAGCCCTTTAGAGGGGACACTCTTATGAGAAATGTTGACGTTGAACTATTACATTCCCTAAGAGGGAAGGACTAGGATGATGGTGGACCCATAGGAGGATGGAAGATGTGTTCCTAAAGGTATAATGTTGTTTGTTGTTGTTGTTAAGTGCCGTTGAGTCAGGTCCGACCCATAGCGACCCTGTACAGGGTTTCCGAGAGTGTAAATCTTTACGGGAGTAGAAAGCCTCATCTTTCTCCCGCGGAGCGGCTGATAGTTTCGAACCGCTGACCTTAAGGTTCACAGCCTGATTCGTAACCACTACGTTAATGGTAACCCCTTATAGGCCACAACACTTCGTTTTGGAGACACTTTACTGCCCACGCTAATACGCTCATACGTTCTCCGGAAGTGACTTAGCTCTTAGGCACAAGAGGAATAATGCTTAGTGTTCCTAATACCTTTAGGGGCTGATTGCTGTTATGTGCCGTGGAGTCGGTTCTGACTCATAGCGACCCTGTACAGGGTTTCCGAGGCTGTAAATCTTTAAGGGTGCAGAACGCCTCATCTTTCTTCTGGGGAACAGCTGGTAGTTTCCAACTGCTGACTTTGCAGTTCCCAGCCCGACTCATAACCACTATGCTACCAGGGGTTCCTAGAAATGTTTTAATATCATTTAAAATCAAAGTTGTTTTTAAAGACTATAACCCCACTTAGATTATATGCGGTTTTTATATCAACACAGTCGTACAATAGAATTTAAAACATTTTATGTGGAAAACGAGGCCCACAAAAGTCAAAATTAGTAGGCTCACAAAAGTCATAATGTGGCCCTGATAGCACCTACCAGGTAGGTACTTGACAAGAATGACCCCATTGATCCTGACAGCCACGTGTGCATTGGGTACTACTATTGCCGGCTTTTTACAGGGGGGGAAACAGGTGCGGAGAGCTGAAGTAATAACTTGGGGGTCAAACTGATAGGAAGCAGAGAGGCTGGAACTTGAAGCCAGTCATGTGACTTCAGATTTGATGTGTTTAAAATATTTTTTTTTCATCACACTGCCTCATCTGGCGGCCACATGCTTGGGTACTTGCGCTGTTGTCTCCGGTTAGCCTTCCCCAGGCCCCGGCTCTGGTTTTGGGACGTCCTCCGCTACGCTCCACCTCTCTCGGAACAATTCGTTGCTACTTGGAGCTATTTGGTCTTTGCTGTTGCTGTTATGTGCCGTGGAGTCAGTTCTGACTCACGGCGACCCTGTATAGGGTTTCCAAGACTGTAAATCTTTACGGGAGCAGAAAGCCTCATCTTTCTCCCGCGGAACAGCTGGTAGTTTCGAACTGCATATCCTGAGGTTTGCAGCCCGATTCGTAACCACTACGCTACCAGAGCTTCTTTAGGTGGTTCTAACAGTTAAACACTGTAACTCCTAATCAAGAGGCTCGAGAAACTGGTGTGGAGAAACGGCCTGATGATCTGTTTTTGAAGGGTCAGTTTTTAAAACCCTGTGGAATACAGTTCCTACTCCGTCCATAGGAGATCTCCGTGAGGCAGAATCTATTCAATGGAACAGGCTTGACTGTAGTTCTCCATAAGGCCACCAGAGGCCGCTGCAACCCTGCTTTTCAGATAGGCTTGTTGGTCCTGGCACCTGCTATGGATAGACGTAAGCCAGCGACTGTTTATCCTTTGCTGCCACATTTCTGAGGCCTTGGCAGGGGAAGTCCTGTGCTTTGAGAGACCACCACACCTGTGAAAGAGGGAGGGCCTGGAATAAGCTACTGGTGCCGCTAGACATAAGATGTGAAGCAAGGGACACACTGACCACAGGTGGGCCTTGTAGGTGAAGAGAAGAGAACTTGCAATCTGAGTGAGATGCCTCCACTCTTGTAAACACACTCCTACACATGCACACCAGATGGAACCACTTGTCATATACACACCCACACACGCACTGCTAAATGCAGAGAGCAAGGCTGTAGTACCAAATAAAGTTAGAAGCAGGTTGAAGTCTTCTCTGAGTCATGTGCTTCCTGGTGGTGTGGTCATAAACAAATCATTTCATCTCCGTGAGCCTCAGTTTCCTCATCCGACAGTAACAATACTTACCTCACTGGTTTGTTTTGAGGATTACATGAGATAATGTATTTGCAAGTGCTAGGTGAATTCTAAAGTGCTGTACAAACAGTCCTTATTATTAACACAATTATAGTCTGCACCAAACAATTTAGTACTTATAAGCTATCTTGTGTTTTTTACTAATTGCTTTGTGAATTAGTCTTATCTTGCCTGTAATATTGCCTCTTCCTTGAGGATAATGTTCCTTTGTGGCCCTGGCAGTGCTGGGGGTGGGGGTGGGGGTTGGGAGTATTTGGCCTGTCCCAGCCACTGTGGCCAGTACCAGGATCTGTTAGGGTCATCCGGGTTAGTTAGTGGTTCTACTAGTTGGCCAATTTGCAAAACTGTTGAGAAGGATTCCGTTTCGTGAGTTCTAATGATGTGCTAAATCCTTTCCAGACATTAGCTCCTTTCATCCTTATGAGACTGTGAGGAAGTATAATTACAACCCCCATTTATAGATGAGGAAATGAAGTTCAGAGAGGTCAAGTCACCTCCCCAAGGTCACACAGCCAGTGAGTGGTGGAGAAGGGTTGTGAAGCGGAGAGGAGAGTATGTGAACATAACCACTGCATCAATTGCTCTGCTAGGAGAGGCGCTTGGTCCATGTGACCTCCAAGCTCCCTTCAGAGTCTGCGGTTGTCTGAGCGTGGATGGGAGATGGCCCTGTTAGAGGGTTCAGGAGAAGAGGACATGGAGCCAGCTTCTGGGTGAGAACCTTTCTTCTGGGAGAACCTATCCACTGGGCTGCTCATTGTTGAGGGAGGCTTAGAGCCAGGTGTCTGCTGAGCAGAGTGGATGTTGTCTTGTGGAGAGTAGTTCTGTGGGACTTTCAGCTGCTGGCAGGGAACACTGGAAAGACTTGTGGCCCTGGTTGGGTGAGATGGACAATCAGTTGGCCTTGGGGACCTTTGAGTTTGCTTAGCTTTGTCCCCCCCAAAAAGACAGGGTGAGCAACAAGGGAGGGCAGGGACATTAGCCTTCTGGAAAGAGCAGAGGGCTGACTTTGCTCTGTCCCGGCCCCCTCCCTTTGCTCAGGAAAGCAACTTTCCAGCCCATCAGTTCATCCACATTCATTCTCTCAGCTGCTGCCTCCCAAGGCCTGGGGTGGGCAAAATGCTGAGGGCGAACATGAGTCCTGGTGTGGCGCTGTGGGTTAATGTGCTGGACTGCAAAATCTTTAAACAGCAGGGTCTGTGGTTCAAACTTACCAGTTGCTCCTTGGAAACCCTATACACAGTCTCTATGGGTTGGAATCAACTGGATGGCATTTAACAACAACAACCACCTGCTGACTTCCTACCATGTTTTGGCTATTAAGGGAAAGATAAAAAGCAGGAAAAGATGGGTTGATTTATGTAAAAGAATAACAGTTTGTGACAACTCAAGATTGTGACTAGGTGGCTCTCAAATGTGCAGCTTTCTGCAGTCCTGTTTTCCTCCTCCTGCTCCAGCAACGACTGGTTTAGATTTGCTCCCCACCTCAGGAACGCTATACATGGTCGCTAGGAGTCGGAACTGACTCTACAGCACTTAACAACAACAACCTAAACATTGGAATCTTGATGTGGCTCTGTGGGATAACCACAAGGTTGGTGGTGGTTCAAATTCACCAGTTGCTCATTGGAAACCCTATAATGGGTTGTTATGGGGCGGAACCGACTCGATGGCACTTAATAACAACAACATCTAGACATTCCTCAGAGGCTGCTGTTGAATGCCCCACAAGCCCAGGATCTAGTCCCCAGACCTGACCCTCACCGAATCTGACCTCAGGGAGTGACCGGCTAGAGCAATCTCAGCAGGAGGAGCTGCAGGTCTTGGGTGCGGAGGTGTGTGTGTGTGGGGGTGTGGGGTGTCTGGGGGTAGAAAGAGTCCTGTGAAAATGGGTGAGCAGGGTCCTGAAGGGTCTGCTGACACCAACGAGATTCTTCTAAATTTAGGATGGTTTCTTTCTTCTTCCCAGTGCTTTGGTCATTGCAAAGATATTTTTAAACCAATTTCCTGGAAAAGGAGTCCCTGGATAGCACAAGTAGCTAGGTATTTTGCTACTAACTAGGTATTGGCAGACTGAACCCACCTGGAGGAGCTCTGGTGGCACAGTGGGTTTCCGGTTGAACTGCTAACCGAAAGGTCAGCCATCCAAATCCATCAGCAGCTCCTCTGGAGAAAGAGAGGACTTTCTGCTCCTGTAAAGATTTCCAGCCTTGGAAACCCTACACAGGGTCTCTGCGAGTCAGAACTGACTTGATGGCTGAGAGTTTGTTTGTTTGATTTAGGGGCTGTTTGAAAGACCGGCCAGTGATGTGGTTCAGTAAGGTCTTAGTCATGAACACTCTATGGAACAGTTTTACTCTGCACACATGGGGTCACTATAAACTGAAACTGAGTCGATAACAACTTTTGGTGGTGGTGGTTATTTTTCATTTTGGAGAGGTTGGTGTGGCTCTCTGTCTCCAGGCAGAAGTTTCTGTGCATTTGCGGAAGGGGCTCCTTCCATTGGGAACTGTGGGGCCTCTCTGAGAGCGGACGCAAGGTCTGGCTCATTCAGACCACGGTGAAACCCCTGAACTTCTCTTGGAAAGAGTAGAGAGCTTTCTTCTTTCTGTCTTGAGTTAGTAGGTAAACAGACTCACCAAGCGTCACCTTGGGCCTGCGTCTTAGCCCTCCCTCAGATACAGGCCCACAGTGTTCCTTTACCACCTTGTATGCAGGCACATAGCCCCAAGAAGGGACAAGGCTTGCTTGCAAACTTGGTTCACAAGGGTAGGGCCTACTCCAGCTCGGTGCGATGCTCTTGCAAATAAACCCCAGCTGTCAGTAACAACCAGACAGCTCTGGACAAAGCAGCTGCTGTGGAGTCAATTGGAATGCATGGTGACCTAGGTCCCCACAGAGTTTTCAGTGGTGATTTTTTGGAAGTGGATCACCAGGACTTCTCTTTAGGTACCTTTGGGTGGTCTTGAACCTCCAAATTTTCTAACTTGTCAGTTAGCAGTCATATGTACTACTTGGAATTCCCTTCTCAGAGCCTAGGAGTGCCAGCCAGTGATTCATATGGCCAGCAGAGGGCAGCAGAACATACCCGAATCCCTCTCTCTCCAAAGATGACTGATCCCCTCAAACCCCATCCCCAGGAACCCACAAGCTGGAAGTTTGATTTCTTCTCTGGGAATAGAATTCCTGAATAACAAGTCAAAAACCCCAAAGAGGTTTATTTATTTTAAAAAATTCATTGTTTCTGAAATATAACTAATGTAGAGGTCTTTCTTGGTAAGAAAAACAGTTCTTAGATACCTCCAATATTGTCTCTTTTTATGTTTGTTTTGTCTTCTTATGTTTTGTTTTGTACTAATGTTACTCCAATATGTACAAACATAAAAATGCTTATACTGGGAGCCCCCATGCAAGGATAAATATATATAAAAATTCAAATTGAATAAGAACAATTCTGCTTCGTCATGAATTCTGCTTCGTCGTGCACTCACAACTTGACCGGGTGTGGCTGTGCCACTTCGGGAAGACTTGATTTCTGTGGCTGCTGCCTGGTTAGGACAACGTGTCTTCTGTTAGTGATGGGATAACTGAGGTCCTTCACCACTTCTGCTCTTCTTACCACAGGAATGTCCTAGCAATAACAATTTTTGTTGTTGTGAGGCCAGCTCCGCAGTTCTGTGTCCAGTCGGCATCTCCCTCTTGGCTTTTGGCTGTTGAGAAAATATTATTACTCATGATTGCAAATACAAATGTGGATGCTGACACCGAGGTAATATCAGTGATAAGTCTTGGTATTTTGGTTTTGTTCTTGTTTTTTTTAAGACTTAGTTTTAAGGTGGTCAGACAAATGGTCCAGAAAGAAAGGGTCTTTTGTGCTTTATTCTAAGATGATCAAATTGAAAATATATAGGTGTTGTTAGTGCTGTTGAGTTAGTTCTGACTCATAGTGACTCTGTATAGGGTTTCCAAGGAGTGACTGGTGGGTTTGAATTACTGATCTTTCAGTGAGCAGTCAATTACTTATCTCCAGAGCCTTACAAGGACTCCATATGTATATATTGTTGTTGTAGTTAGGTGCCATTGAGTCGGTTCTGACTCATGGAGACCCTGTATAAGGTTTCCAAGGAGTGGCTGGTGAGTTTGAAATACCGACCTTACGGTTCAATTGGATTTTGCAGTCCATCGCATTAACCCACAGTGCCACACCAGGACTCTCTATGTGTGTTTATATGTATGCTGTTAAGTGCCTTCGAGTCAGTTCTGACCCATAGCGACCCTGCATAGGGTTTCTGAGGAGTGGCTGGTGAGTTTGAACCTCTGACCTTGCAGTTTCAACTGACCTTATAGTTTAGTGCATTAACCCACAGCACCACACCAGGACATATACTTAGTAAAGTGGAGGGTCAGTGGAAAAGAGGAAGACCCTCAATGAGATGGACTGGCACAGAGTAAACTGCAGTAGGCTCCAGCATAACAACAATTGTGAGGCTGGTGCAGGACTGCGCAGTGTTTCGTTCTGCTGTGCATATAGGGTCGCTGTGAGTTGGAGCCAATGACATCATGTTAATTCGGACTCCTAGTGACCTGTATAAGGCTTCTGAGACAGACGCTAAATCTTCATGGGAGCAGACAGCTTCCTCTTACTCCCACAGAGTGGCTGCTGAGTTTGAACTAGTAACCTTGTGCTTGTTTGAGAAGAATCATCCTTTTCAACCCTTGCTTCTTACAGATGAGCAAACTGAAGTTCAGTCCTGGTGTGACGATATAGGATAAGCACTGGACTTCTAGCCACAGGTCATCAGTTCATACTCACCAGATGCTCCTCAGAAAGCCAATACAGGGTTGCTATGAGTCTCAGCCAGGTTAAGATCACACAGCTAATCAGGGGCAAGCAGCTTGGGGACTCTTGTCTCCCACTCTAGGGCTCTCTCCTCTTTGCACAGGGATTCCACCCATGGATGCCCTCAGGCAGCCTTGGGGGTTCTCTTAGGGATGAGCCAGGGCAGTCTGGGTCGACTTTCTCCTATAGCCTCCAAGCAGACATCTTCCAAAGCTTGTAAAATGCACCCCCCCAAAAATGCACATATACTGATTTATGTGGGAGCTACTGCCACTGCGGGAAGATCTTGTCTAATTCCTGGAAAGCCTAAAGCCTTTCCAGACTCCAGAGCACTGACAAGAAGGCCCAGTGTGCATCTCACTGTGTGCCAATTGTTTGTTTATTATCTTGTCGTTGTTGTAGGTAAGTGCTGTTAGGTCAGTTCCAACAAAATCAGTAACCTTGTATAGGGTTTCCAAGGAGCAGCTGGTGGGTTTGAACTGCCGACCTTGTTACTTATCCAGTGCTTATCGTACAGCACCACAACAGGACTCCATTATCCTATTATTAGGTCTCAACTATTGAGGCTGTATTAGACCCTGTTACTTGTTGTTTTTACTATCAAGTCAATGCTGACTCATGGTGACTCTGTGTGCAACGTAGATTGTTCCATAGGGTTTTCTTGGCTGTGATCCTTTGAAAGTAGATCAGCAGGCCTATCTTATGAGACACCTTTGGCTGGGTTCAAATCACCAACCTTTCAGTTTGTAGTCAAGCATGCAACCATTGGCACCACTATCATTAGTATCTGAGGGGAAAAAAGACTCGTCACTGCTAACTCCAAGGGACAGTTTTTAACCTGAGGCCTATTAACTCCAGAAAATCCATGGATATAATTCAGGAGATCTGAGAACTTTTAAGGGAAAAGAGGCAACTTGATTTTCCCTAGCTTTAGAACTGAAAGTTAACATTTCATTCAACTATTAATGTTGTTAACCAACCACGGTACATACTAGGAGCACCTGGAACTTTGTCAGCAGTAGAAATTAGAGCCATTTTCACGTGACAGTTGTGGCAGGTGTCTTGAGACATCATTAGTATGCATCACTACATTGAAATATTATTTGACTTGACACTGTATTGTTTTTTAATTATCTATAAAAGAAAACATTTATTTCTATATTAGAAACATGTTTTATTATTTTAATTACTGTATTTCAATAGAATTGGTTTCCTTTGTTATCCCAGATATTTTCTGCTCAGCATTTGAAAATACGATTCCAGAATTATTCATGACTTCATGGCACAAGAAAAGGGTGAGCTTCCTTGGTCTTGGTGTACAACAAAAGCAAAATTCAAATCCATTGCTGTCAAATTGATTGTGACTCATTTTGACTGAGCAGAACGGCCCCACAGGGTTTCCAAGGCTGTAAATCTTTATAAGAGTAGTCTGCCACATCTGTCTTCTGCTAGTGGCTGGTGGGTTCAAACTGCTGACCTTTTGGTTAAGTTGAGTGTTCTAGCCATTATACTGCCAGATCCTGATGGTGGCAGTGGTGCGATGTTGAGTCATTTCTGACTCATAGTGTTTCTGAGGCTGGAGGTCTTGATAGGAGCATCTTTCTGACCCTGTGGTTAGCAGCCCAACTTGTAACCCACTATGCTACAGGGCTCTTTATCCTTAGCCTGTTATTGTTAAGTGCAGTTGAGTTGGTTTTGACTCATAACGACCCTGCATAGTGATTCCGAGGAGTAGCTGGTGGGTTTGAACTGCCAACCTTATGGTTCACAGTCCAGTGTTGATCCTACAGCGCCACACCAGGAGTTCTTATCCCAGAGGGAAATAAATCTGTGAAGAGTTATCATTTATTGTGTATCAAACATGCACGGGGCACATTCTCAGTACTTACAGACATGATCTCTTAATCTTGTACTATGGAGTGGATATGATGATCCCCCTTTAATATATGAGGAAATTAAGGCTCACAGGGATGCCTAACAGCACACACTCCAGACAATTTAACAAATTTGTCAAGTACTGCAGTAGGAACAAGGACAATGAGGGTAGATTTTGTTCACTACCGGTACCTCATAGGTGCTCAGTGGATGGTTGTTGAATGAATAGATGAGAAAGGATCAACTTCTAACCAGGAACAGGGTAGAAAATATTGCAAAAAAAAGGTGAGGTTTGGGGTAAGCCAAACTGAGGTACATGCAGACTCATCTAATTCCTGCTGGGCACTCCATTCTCTATGGTAGTGATCGGTTTAGAAAGGTTCTGGCCCAGGAGACAGGAGGGAAAGCTCACCCAGGGCGGGCTCTGCCTCTTGACGTTGGTGAAGGAGGTTGGGATACTAGGAGCGGTTGCAGCCACATTGCCCCTATGAGGATGACAGAACAAACGGAGCCAAAGCACTCAGTCCTTGGCAAGGTGAGCCGTCTTGAAGCATCTCACCTCTGGATGTTGTTTTTGTTGTTGTTGAGTACCATGGAGTCAGTTCCGACTCATAGTGACCCTGCACAGGGTTTCTGAGGCTGCAAATCTTTACGGGAGCATAAAGCCTCATCTATCTCCTATGGAAGAGCTGGTGGTTTTGAACTGCCGACCTTGAGGTTAGCAGCCCGATTCGTAACCACTGTGCTACCAGAGCTCAGAGAGATAATAAAGCTGGTTATATTTAAGCACATTTTACTAGTGTTTTCTGTACCTTGTAGATACAGAAGTATGGACGTATAGAAGTATAGAGTGTTTGTTGAGAGGTGCAGACTGTTCATATGCTGAGCTGCTAACTGAAAAGGTGCAAGTTAGAATCCATCCAAGTGTGCCTCAGAAGAAAGGCCTGGTGATTTACCTTTGAAAACTTAGCCATTAAAACCCTATGAAGCAGAGTTCTACTCTGACACACATGGGGCCACCATGAACCAACATAGACTGGGTGCTGAGAGGGGAATAGGGGGTCATACGGGGACAACTTTCCATGCCATTTTCCTAGGTGAGGGGATGTGGGTGGTGGGGAACTAGAGGATGGAAAGAAGACACTGGTTTGTGTGTTAGAAAGATGACTGGGGCAATGTGGAAAATGGACTGGAAGTGCAAAGCCAATCACTCTACTCAATAAACAAATTGTTTGGGGTTTATTCTGCTCTCAGCTTGATGAGAATGAGGGATGAACAAGTTAGCATGTTACAATGGGAAATGTATTGTAAAATTCCACTGCCAGTATCGAGTCACTCCAATCTCAGACCCCCCAGGGGACAGGCTGCTGAGGACGATGCTCAGAGTGGTGACAGTAAGGCCCATAAACAAACAGTATAAAAAAATGGCCAGTCTCCTCAACGCCATTTGAGTACCTAGAACATTCCCTTCAGGTTTATAAAACTCTAAAAATGGATTCTATTTCTAGGATTTAAGTGCTTCTCTCAATGAGCCAGAATCCCCTAACCCCACTCTTCTTTTTCTGGATAAAGCTTGCTTGTAATCAGTTTAAGGGGTTGGGACAGAAGGTTCTAGGCAGAGAGGTCTGGCCTGGGGCAGAGATGGTTAACTGTGGGGGACACAGGAGAGACTTGAGAGTCAGGAGACCTCATTCCAGTTCCTGTTTCTGCCACTAGTTGGTGCCCACAGATACACCTCACCCTCTCTTTATGCCTCAATGTCTCCATCTGGGTGATAGTGGGGCTAGACCCCTGTCCTCTGCATTCCTCTTAGTCCCCGCCCCCTGGACTCTGACAGACTTCAATTGGGACACATATGTTGCTTGTACTGGCTATGGGTCCTTTGTGGTGATGGTGGGTGGGTGGGTAGAAGGGATTCCTTAGAATCCCTGTTCTCAGTCTCAGATTTGGTGTCAATGGCTGAACATCTAGCATTTATAAAGACCCTACTTTGTGCTTGGTAGAGTCCGTGGGTAGTGCAGTTAATGTACTTGGTTGTTAACCAAAAGGTTAGAGGTTCGAGTTCATCAGAGGCAACTCAGTAGAAAGTCCTGGCAATCTACTTCCAAATATCAGCTGTTGAAAACTCTATGGAACCGAGTTCTACTCTGACACATGTGTGGTCACCATGGGTTGGTCAATTCAACAACTACATTATTTGGTTAATATGCTTGGTACCATTCCACACTGGGGAGTCATCTGGAAGAAGAAGGTCACTCCAATACTCCAGCAGTTACCAAAGGGTCCGCATGTACACACACACACTCACACACACACACACACGAAGTGATGGTAACACTAGATACTTTTCTGATTTTCTCTAGTGGTTCTGAGACGGAGGAAGTCAATGATACGGTGCTGCACAGTTAACAAAAGCTTCCTAGGTGCAGATGCAGGGCACACACTGCACTGAAGGCTCCTAAACCCTGCTTTCAGGTGTAGCATCAGAGGCTCAGTGAATGAAGGCCAGGCCCATTGTCACTCAGCTAGATCGTGGCCTCCATTGTTGTTCATTGCCCTTTCCCGGTTGTCAGCATCATCACCATCTTAGCCAAGCTGGTTTTGCGCACTTTGGACCTTGCCCAAGAGGGGCTCATGCACTTGCTTTGCTGCCCTTCCTACTCGTTCATGAACACCTACTGAGCCATGTAATAGATGCTGTGGTGCTCTGCCCAGCAGTTACCAGATGCCCTCTTCACAGTCTACACATCTTTCTTTCCGGTATTGACGGCTTACAACTGCATCCCTTGGTAGACATGGCCCTCAGGGCAGGGAACAGCCTCCCATAAAGTTATAACTCCTCCCAGGCTGGGCCAGGTAGACAGACAGTCATGGATTCAGCTCCAACTCACAGTGACCTTGAATGTGGAACAGAATGAAATGTTTCCCATCCTCGTGAAGCATCATCTTGATGACCACTGGCATGTTCCAGCCCATCACTGTGGCCATTGTGCCAACAGTCCATCTCACCGAGGGTCTCCTGCACCCTCAGTGACCTTCTACATTACCAAAGGTGAACTCCTCCTCCTCTGATCCATCCCTTCTGATAATCTGTTTAAAACAAGCAAATTGGACCACACTCTGTTTTGATCCCTAGGCCTCCATTGGTTCATTTTAGGGAGTACATTTCTAAGCCTTTCCTCCTAGTCTGTCTTAGTCTGGGAGCTCCGCTGAAACCTATTCATCATGGGTGACTCTGCTGGTATTGGTGGCAGAGCTTCCGGCATCACAGCAACATACAAACTACTGCACTATGACAAACTGACAGTGGAGTGGTGGCAGGTTGAGATACCAAAGCCTTAATTAGACTCTGAGGGACCAGCCCAACTGTGGAATTACCTGAGACCTTGGTTACAGCTGCTTTGTGGGGCATCTTCTCCCTGGTCACCCTGAAAGCCTCACTTCCTTACAGGTGTGTCTCCTGAGGGCACTCCCCAATAAACTCTCTGTGCTCAGTTCTCTACCTCAGAGCCTGGGTGACCCCCCCTTTCATCTGAGGAGGCCTAGGTTCTTGTTCCTCTTTGTTTGGAGGGGTCATGAGTCACCTCCCACGCTGGGTCTCGGTTGCCCAATCTGTGATACGGCTGAGGCTTTATCAATCTCTTCTTCCACAGTAGAGGAAAGCAAACTGCCTGTCCTGATGGTCTCCTGACACAGCTGAGTTAAGCCTTCCTCCTCACCTAAAACATCTCCGCATATTTGCCTTTTACTCTTTTGAAGCTTCTTGTTGTCTTGTTGTTTTTAAATGCCATGGAGTCAGTTCTGATTCATAGTGACCCTGTATAGGATTTCCAAGGAGTGGCTGGGTGGTTTGAACCACTAATCTTGTGGTTATCAGTCCAGTGCTGATCCTACAGCAACACAGTTTTGTCTTGTTCTTGTTGTTAAGTACTGTCAAGTCGATTCTGACCCATT
>NW_006408859.1:958486-959797 GCF_000296735.1 Chrysochloris asiatica | reverse complement strand
AGAAAATTTCAAAGTGCAGCTCGAGAAGACAAAGTCAAGTATTATAATGAAATGTGCAAAGACCTAGAGTTAGAAAACCAAAAGGGAAGAACACACTCAACATTTTTCAAGCTAAAAGAACTGAAGAAAAAATTTAAGCCTTAACTTGCAATATTGAAGAATTATTGGGGCAAAATATTGAATGATGCAGAAAGCAAAAAAAGAAGATGGAAATAATACACAAAGTCACTGTACCAAAAAAAAAAAAAAAAAAAAAAAAAGATTGATGTTCATCCATTTCAAGAGGAAGCATATGATTCAAGATCCAATGGTAATGAAGGAAGAAGTCCAAGGTGCATTGAAGGCATTGGCAAAGAACAAGGTTCCATGAGTTGATGGAATACAAATTGATATCTTTCAACAAACTGGTGCAATATTGGAGACGGTCACTTATCTGTGTCAAGAAATTTGAAAGGCAGGGAGGTGGGGCTTAATGGCAGCTAGGGTGGTGGTGCAGTGAAGTTCACCTTCAGAAATAACACAGAATACCAGGCAAAGCAGATCCAGGGCAGAGCTCCAAAACTTGGAACCACAAAGATAGGAATATTTAAAAAGTTTGAAGGCTTATAGCTTGTGGAAATTGGAGCTGAAGTAAAAAATCAAGTACTTTTGAATCTACTGGGCCGGGCTCGGAGGCCTGGAGCTGACATCTTGGGCGAGACCAAATGGCAAGACCAAACAGGGGAGCAGAAACAGCACGGAAAAATACCGTGGAAACCTTGGGACAAAGGTGGACAATACATTTTGTCAGTTTTGCTTTGTTCTGATTTTTTTTTTTTTTTTTTTGGTATCTGGTCATTGGTGTGCCCACTGTTTGCCCACCTTCATTTTGGTGACTAGAGGGGCACCCTGAGCAAGTAGACACCCCCCACACACACACACTGGTGGATTCTTCCACCACACATGCACACAGATACTCAGTCCAAGAGTAGGCCCCAAATGTTTCTTATTTGATTGTTTTTTGTTCTGTTTATTAATACAGGAAAGGGCAGAACAGGGCTGTAGAGAGGGAAAGAGAGTTTAAAAACAAAACTGACCGAAAATTAAATTAAAGCCTGAGGTATAGCAAAACAACCAACACTGGCGTCTTGAAATCTTTCAGGCAGCTTTGAAAGCAAGAAATTGAAGAGAGGACATTAAAGTCATACTCATATTAGGCTACAGATTTTTTTTTTTTTTTTCCTTTTTCTTCTCTCCCTCCTCTCCCTTTTCTGTGATTAGAGACTGCAGTATTCAGTCTAGTTTTTGTTGTTGCTGTTTTTTAGTCTTTTT
>NW_006408859.1:952068-957461 GCF_000296735.1 Chrysochloris asiatica | reverse complement strand
ACACTTCTGAAAGCAGCCAGGGAAAACAGAAGTGTCACATACAAAGGCAAGCAAGTCAGATTAAGCTTGGATCTCTCAGCAGAAGAAATTTGAAAGGCAGCTGCAATGCCAATTGATTGGAAGAGATATATATTTGTGCCAATTCCCAAGAGAGGTGATCCAGTGGGAAAGGGAAATCATTGGACAAAAGCAATATTACATGCAAATAAAATTTTGCTAAAGATAATTCAAAAATGGCTACAACAGTACATTGACAGGGAACTGCCAGAGACTCAAGACAGATTCAGACAAGGACATGGAATGAAGAATATCATTGCTGATGTCAGATAATCTTGGCTGAAAGCAGAGAATGCCATAAAGATGTGTACCGGTGCCTTATTGACTATGAAAAGATTTTCAACTGTGTGGATTATGATAAGCTATTGGTAACCTTGTGGAGAATTGATATTCCAGAACACTTATTTGTGCTTATGAGGAACCTGTACATAGAACAAGAGGCAGTAGTTTGAACAGAACAAGGGAACAACAGATAGTTTAAAATTAGGAAAGGGGTGCACCTGGGTTGTATTTTCCACCATACTTATTTCAACCTGTATGTTGAGCAAATAATCTGAGAAGCTGGGTTATATGAAGAAGTATGTGACATCAGAATTGAAGAAAGACTCTTTAGCAACCTTCGATATGCAAATAATACAGAAAGCGAAGAGGACTTAAAATACTTACTGATGAAGCTCAGAGACTCAGCCTTCAGTATTGGTTGCACCTTAATGTAAAGAAAACAAAAATCCCCATCACTGGACCTATAAATAAAATTATGATAAATAGAAGATAAAAGTTGTCAAAGACTTCATTTTGCTTGGATCCACTATCAACACTCATGGAAGCGGCATTCAAGATATCAAAACATTGAGCAAAACTGCTGCACACAAACTCTTTAAAGTGTTTAGGAACAAATAAATCAGTTTGAGGGCTAAGGTGCACCTGACCTTAACCATGGTATTTTCAATAGCCTCATACTCCTGCAAAAGTTGGGAAATGAATAAGGAAGACTGTAGAAGAATAGATGCATTTGAGTTATGGTGTTGGAGAAGAATATTAAAAGTGCCATGGACTGCCAGAAGAACAAACCAATCTGTGTTGGAAAAAGTATAGCCAGAATGCTCTTTAGGAGTCAGGATTTCCAGACTTCATTTCATACTTCAGACGTATTATCGGGAGGAGCCAGTAGTTGGAGAAGGACATCATGCTTGGTAAAGTGGAAGGTTAACAAAAAAGAGGATGATCCCCAATGAGATGGATTGGCATAGTGGCAGTAGCAATGGCTCAATTGTAGCAAGCATTCTGAGGCTGACACAGAACCAGATCATGTTTTGTTATATGTGTATATATATATTTGTTATATATATGTGTAAGAAAGCCTCATCTTTCTTACACTGCAATCACATGGTATTTAGGCATTTCTGTGGTAGCCAAAATGTCATGTGGAGACTGGCACACCCCAATAAGGGAGTAGCAACAGAGCTTTTAGGGTTCTGGAACAAGGTCAAGGCATCTGCAGTAGAGAACCATATACCATTATTTCAAAAACAGTTCCTGACATGTTACTGGGTCTTTGAAGAAATGGAAACTCTGACCACGGGAAGCCAAGTGGCCATAAGACCATGAGTTAGACACTATTAGAGTCACCAATTCATAAGGTTGGGCATGGAAACATAAAGTAATAGTGAAAAATTTGCAATTGAGCTTAAACAGGTCCAGTGGGGACAAGTAACTTATACAAACAGATGGCTCAGACTCCCATATCACTCATCCTATTGTTCCAACACATCTCCGTCAGCTAACGCCTATGGCCTTATGAAGGAGGGAAGGTGCTCCCTATGAGCAAATGACAGAGGAAGATAAAACCTAAGCTCAGTGGTTGCTACAAACCTAAAATGGACTGTTGATGTTGTATAGCCCCTCTCAGGTATGGCCCAGAAACAGATTGCTGAGGTGACCACCTAGTGGGCACCTGTCCATCTTTTGATGTGGACAGAGAAATCACTTGAGGAAAGAGTAAACAGACTCCATGATACTGGTGAATAGCTTGGTGGTTTTGTCAGAGACTTGGGAGAAGCAAGTTTGGAAGATCAGGAACTAGAAAGTTTGGGAAAGAGGTCTGTGATTGGATCTCTGGGAGTGGATGCAAAATGTATGAACCTTTGTTGTTGCTGTTGAGTTGGTTCCAAATCATGATGACCTTATTCATATGTATAACAGAATGCTGCATCCCCTTGTTGAGGCTCTGTATTAATTCATCTCTTGGAAGTTTTCCTCAGTCTTGCTCTCTATCTACTTTACCAAACATGATGCCCTGTTCTAGCAATCAGTCATTACTGATGATGTGTCCAAAATAAGCAAGGCCAAGTCTCACCACTCAGAGACAACAATTCCACTTGTATTTCTTCTATGATTGAATCTTTGTATTGACCCATCAATGCTCATCAGAGAGCAGTCACTGTAGAAGAGGGAATTTAACAGCTGGGGGTCAGGATCACTAAGCCACCTTTGTCCTCAGCTACCTCGGTGTTTGCACAATGGTTCATTAGCAGAGATGACCATAACTAGGCACACAGCATAGTGGGACCAATAGCACAATCTCCCTTCATACCAAGGCTCTTTTTTATTTCCCATACATTGCTGTGACCTAAACTTTACCAAGCATCTGGATATCTGGATCTAAATACTGGTTTATAGGGAGGACAAGTAGAGAGCAGAGAGAACACTAACTCACATTAGAGGGATACAGTCAGCAAGACCCAAACTATGAGCTCTCCATAGGACAAATTGTCACCAAATTGCTTCAGTAAAAAATTGTAAACTGAAAGAGCAAATATAGATTAAAAGATAATTTAGAAATTAAAATTTAAAGTGTGGTCCTTACTTAGATTCTTTTTTTTTTTTTTTTGCCTTTCATTGCTTTATTTATCTCATCTATAAAATGGTGCAATACAGCTTATGCATCATAGGGTTGTTGCAAGGCTTAAAAAGACAATACTTCAAAACTAGCGTTGCAAATTCCTTAGAGACTAGAACTGCTCCCTAGGGTTTCCAAGATGGGAAATCTTTACAGCAGTAGACAGCCTCATATTTCTCCCATGGAATGGCACAACGTCCTTGCAGTTATCAATCCAACCTTGAGTCACCAGAGCTCCTTTTAGTTGCTATTAGTTATTGTAATTATCAATAGACTCATTATTATTATTATCACCACTTACAAAGATTGTTAATATTTGAAAAATGAATAAAATTCTGACATTAACCAAATAACTGGGAATGTGAACATTGAGTGAATATTTGATGCTAAGAAATGATTTAATTTTAAGGGTCTGATAATGACATTGGTTATGTTTTAAAAAGAGATAGAGAATAATTCTAATTTTTTATAGACACATATTTCTTATACAGTATAATGTGCTCCAGATTCATTCATGTTATAAGGTGTGTCACAGGTTTGCCATTATTCTTCAAAGTTGCATAGTATTCTATGGTGTGTATGCACCAAAATTTGTGTCAATTCTGCTGTTCTCTGAATCTTGACTGGTACATTTAACCAATTTACATTCAGTGTAATTATCGATAGTTATTAATTGACTGCTGTCATTCTGTTATGTTTTTTTATTATTATTATTATGATGTTCTAGTTTCTTCTGCATACATTTTGCTTGTAGGTTTTCTTTTCATTTTCTTTCTTGTTTTAATGTTTACTAAATCTTTCTGGATTTTCCTCTGTTTTTATTTTTATATGAAGGTGTATAAATTTTCTTTGAAGTTATCCTATAATTTATTAATTTCCCCCCACTTAAAACAGTCTGTTTTATCTCAAAATCTACTTAACTTCCTTGTCATTTGAATTTATATCTACACTGTTCCCTATTTTTCTTTGCAGTTGACATCATTATAAATTGGTATATCTGATTCTCTGTTTTCAGTCTTGTAGGTTTGTTTTGCTTTAAATACTTCTATATCTGAATACTGGTGTGGCACTCTGGGCTAATGTGATGGACTGCAAAGTCAGTTTGAACCACAAGGTTCATGGTTCAAGCTCACCAGCCACTCCTTGGAAACCCTATACAGGGTTGCTTTGGGTCAGAACCAACTCAACGACACTTAACAACAATAACAACATATTTGGAGTGAATTCTCAGACTGTGGTGTGCAATTGTTGGTTATCAATCCGAAGAACACTCTTTAGTACTTTTTATAGAGTTGGTCTGGTTATTACAAATTCTTTTGATTTATATTTACCTGAAAATGTCTTAATTTAGCCGTTGTATTTAAGGGACAGCTTTGCTGAGTATATGATTCTTAGCTGGCATTTTTTTCTTTCAGAGTTTTGTATATGTCATACTATTGCTTTCTTGTCTGCATGGTTTCTGCTGAGAAAGCAGAACTTAGTATTATTGGCTCTTCTTGTAGGTAATTTTAATTTTTTTTCATGCTGCTCTCAGTATTCTTTCCTTGTGTTATGTTTTGGAAAGTTTGATTATAATATGTCTTGATGATTTTGGGGGGTATTTTATTTGGGGTTCATTCAGCTTTTTCTTTTTTCTTTCAGGTTTTTATTGTGGATTGAGTGACAATTTACAAGGCAGAGCATCAGTTTGACATTCAACAAATCATACTCCTTGTTTCATTACAATGATTATAATCCCCTCCATGGACCATCAGTTAACAGTATTTCTCTCTATTCACTTTAGTTTTTTATAAAAAAAACAAAACAAAAAAACGCCATTCAGGCATATGTAATAATTTATACCTACAAAGGGCACATTCTGCAAGTCTGGCTCCTGGCCACTGGCTCTTAGTCTCTCTCTTCCCACAAATCTGGAGTCCTCAGCTGCTCCCTCTCTCCATTTCTGCCTCCATCTCTGGCATTGTCGCTGCTTCTCTGGATAAGGTCCCGCATTCTGCTTGTGCTCTTCTCCCTTGATGGTCCTAGGGTTCTCTGTTTCTGGACTGTAAGAGTAACCACTCCCCTGTTTTTGTTACAAAACTTCTACCTTTATGATTGTGATAGTCACAATTAGCCATGATAACAATTATTCATGATTGAATCATACAAATCTTATCCTTATCTCTTTTTACCAGACCCATCTAGACAAGATGAGAACTATTCCATGGAGAGTCTTTCTTCCCCTACACACTCTTAAATTAAACTCCCTCTTGAAATCTTGTAAGCAGTCTACTTCATGTCTTTATAGCCCCATCATTTTAGGTAGTCAATGTCTAAGTTGCCCGTCTCTATCTACCCTGTGTACAGAGGGGATAGCATTGATACTTGATGTGAAGACTCCTTCCTTCTCTGTTGGTACTTAGAGTTACTATCTCCATGAGTATAGGTCAGATTCATG
>NW_006408859.1:950976-951968 GCF_000296735.1 Chrysochloris asiatica | reverse complement strand
TGGCAATATACAAAAGGGAAATTGGCAGAGGAAAGATGAAGTTATCAGGAAACACAGGGATGAATGCAAGGGTTAAAGTGAATAGAGGTAAATACTTGAACTGATGGTACATGCAATCATTATAATGAAGCAAAGTATGTGATTTGTTAAATTTAAAACTGATAATCTACTCTGTAAACCTCAATTCACAAAAAAAAAGTTTAAAAAAAAAGGAAAGTAGATCTGTTTCCTCAACTGTAAAATAAGGATAAAGGAGACATCCTTCAACCTCCCTCAGGGGATGTTGTGAGCATAAACTAAGGTAATAGATCTGAAAGAAATTTGAAATGTTAAAATTGCTAAACAAATTAAAAGTGCTTAAATTACTTCAGAGATGAAACTTAAAGTCAGGCTTGATTTGAGTTATTGTGTAAAGATAGGAAGAATTTTCCTTAATCCCAGAATGAGATGGGATCTCTGAGATTTTCAGGCAGGTCTCCATGACTTTGTAGGGGTTCCTGCAGAGGCTTCTGTGGGGGTCCTATGGGAGGAGGCTCCAGGTTCTTGCTCCTACTTTCTGTAAAGCAGCTAATTTTGATCGGCTGATTTTATGGACTCAGGATCAAATTAAAGCTTTAAAAACCATAAATACTGAAAAGAGTGTGCCCCCCCATCCCTTCATATGACTTGCTTTTAGTTGATAATATTAAAGTAGTTCATTTCTAGGTTTGCTGATTGAAATTTTCTAGCTGAATTTACTCAAATGGAACTTTTCTGTCTCATTCTCCTGCTCTGGCATTCCCACTTTGCGGTGCCCTGAGTATATATTTAGCTTGCTTTTTGGAAAATCTCAGCATTGTTTGGAGTTTCACAGAATATTTCAAAGGGCTCAAGAGCTTTCAGTTCCTGTATGCACCAACCCTCAACCGGGGTCTTTATTTATAGGACCAGAAATGAAACTGGGGTGTGGGGGAGGACTATGTACCTTGTCTTATCCTCTCAGATTTGGAATT
>NW_006408859.1:948865-950876 GCF_000296735.1 Chrysochloris asiatica | reverse complement strand
TAGGTCAAATGGGTACTATCTGCAAGTTTGGGTATTCTTGTGCATTTCCCCTCAATTCATATCAGCTGGATGCTTCACTTTCAGCTCTAGCCTGCTGTGGCTATGTCTTTGTCCATGGGATCAAGTGTCCCCAGGTCTCACTGCACTTTGGACCAATCAGCACTTCTTCTTCTATCTCTCATCTCCAGGTGAACAGGGTCAATGGACTGTGGTTGAACTTAGCCCATTTCTTCATTGCTGCCTTTCCACCTCTTCCACTCACCAGTAGACCAATGTGATCACCAGCAAGCTTACATACCTGATCATGTGTTAACTTTGAATTTTAATCTTAGAGAGGAGTTTGTCCTGAAGGAACTTGATTGCTTTCCTTGATGGCTTCCCAGAGAACAGCTTATTTATTCTTGTAGTAGCTAGTCATGCTGACATTTTGTTTTGGGTTTATCCTGATAATCTTTCTTTGAAGATGTATCTTCTGTTGCTCTAGCTATTCCAGGCTGGTCTGCTTGCCCTTGCTAGTGGGAATGTCCAACCTCATAAGGTTCTGGATGGGACTCAGAATTCCACTTAAGGTCCTATACTTTGAAAAGGCTTTGCAGGAGACCTATTTCACTGGCAAATTCTAGAACCCCTTTTAGGTATTCTAATCAGTTATAGGCTGAAGACAGGCTTACAAGTTTTCTCTAATCATGTTTCCCAGTGTTCCTTTCTATCCCACTCAAGTGTCTATTTAACAATAATAGGCAAGGGAAACCAATATTCATAAGACAGTCAAGCATTTTAGTATTATTTCCCCTCTACAAACTATGCCTTTATCCCTGTATCACAGAACCCTATTGTTCCACGGTTGAGCATGCATCACTATTTAACCTCTGTCCTACTTAGGCCATGCGAACCTGTCTCAGTGTTCCCCTATCTATCTTGTTCTTCCACTTCCTCCCCCTTCTTGTATTGCCCTGAACTAAACCTCCCACCCCAACCCCACTCTTGTGGTTACCTTATAGTCCATTAACTCTTCCCTCCATTTAAGATATTCTATTTTATCCTGTAATCTACATGACCTTCACCACCTGGATCTCTGTTCCTCTGTGTTTACCTTCTTTCACATTGTAATTGTTTTGATCGTAGACTGACCTCCCAGGTCCTCTGTTCTTATAATTTTATTCTGTTCTTTACGCTTTCATTTGTTGATTGAGTTCAGGGTGATGCTGCCTCATACGTCAGTCATTCTCTGGTTGTTGTCTGTTCTTGTTGGATCTCAGTCCACAGAACTCTGTTTAGGATGTTTTTCATAGTAGGGTTGGTGTTGGCAAAATTCCTTAGCTTCTGTTTATCCTGGAATGTTTTGATTACACCATCATATTTGATTGACAGCTTTGCTGGATAGAGGATTCTTGGTCAGCGATTTTTTTTTCTTTCTGGATTTTATATATGTCTTCCTATTACCTTCTTGCCTGCGTGGTTTCTGTTGAGAAATACGAGCTTAATCTGATTTGCTTGCCTTTGTATGTTACACTTCTCTTTTCCCTAGCTGCTTTCAGGATTCTTTCCTTATCTTTCATTTTGGAGAGTTTGATTATTTTATGCGTTGGTGATTTCTTTCAGGTTCTATTCTTCCTGGGATTTGTTGAGCTTCTTGAATACTTATCTTTTCACTTTTCAGGATGTTAGGAAAATTTTTTTCCAGAAGCTCTTCAACTATCTCCTCTGTGGACTTGTGTGCTTCTTCCTGTTCTGGAATGCTGATATTTCTTAAGTTATTCCTCTTCATGTTGTTCAACATGAATCCTAGGCCTTCTTCAGATTTTTTATCCTTTTTTGTGTTGAGACATTTATCTTCTAACTCACTAGTTCTGGTTTCTATCTCTTCAATTCTACTCCTTTGCCCTTTCAGTGTATTGTCCATTTCGGATATTGTACTATTAATCATTTGGACCTCTTTCTGTAGGTTGGTTTTGAATTGTTTCCAATGCTCTATCTATCTTATTTGATTGTTCCTGTAGCACTTTCCTGA
>NW_006408859.1:946638-947806 GCF_000296735.1 Chrysochloris asiatica | reverse complement strand
TTCATTCTTATTTCAGATTGTTCTTCTATCTTACTAGTATTCTGAGATTTATCTTGAAGCTTCCACTGATTCAACTCTACTCCTTTGTCCTTTCAATGTATTGCTCATTTCTGATGTATTGTCATTTCAATGTATTGTCATTAATCTTTTGGATTTCTAATGGTAGGTTTTGTATCATTTCAAAATTTGCAGTTATGTTGTCTGTTTGTTCTTGTAGTGTTTTCCTTAATTCTTCTAACGTTTTCTCTGTGTTCTCCTTGCTTTCCTGGATTTGTCAATCCTTTGAAAGTACCTAAATAATTCTTTTGAATTCTTCCTTAGGTAGTTCTATTATGTTTTCTTCCTCAGACATATTTTCTGGCTTTGTATCATGGTCATTTGTTTGAGCCACTCTCTGTTTTTTCTTCTTTTGAGCTAAAGTCTTCTGTTGTCTCAGGGATAGTGTAGTGTATTTGTATCTGTATTTAACTGATGATTGTATGTTGATGTTTTCTTAGAATATCACCAACTAGTTCTTGTTGGGTGTGATTATAGAATAGAAATGTGTGCACCATTTTCAGCTTTGTGTCCATGCAATTTAGTTTAAGATGCGTTTGGCTGGTGTCTGTCATCAGTCAGGTGGTGCGTGAGTGGGGATTGGCTCTTGTCCAGTGAGTGGAGCTGCAGAGGGTGTGGTTGTGGCTGAGCTGTATGGGCAAGGTTGCTATCTCCTGTTGGGTGGGGCAAGAGAAGAAAACACATACAAGAAAATAAAACCGAACAAACAAACAAGTCAAGAACAATACAGAGAAAATATAATTAAGGGAAGAAAAAAAAAATAATGGGCAACAACAAGAAACAAGACTATAACAACTAAAAAGAAAAGAGAGACAAGAAAACATAGCTGCGCAAGAGATGAATAAGAGAAAAAAATAAAAGGAAGCAAAAAAAACACTAAAAAAAAAAAAACCCCAAACAAAACAGAGAGAGGGAAGATCAAAAGAGAAAGAGACTAGAGAGTAGTAGTTAAGAAAAATCAAGAGGAAAAAAGGAAGGAGAAGAAAGTGAAAATGAGAAAAAGAAAACAAATGCAGATATAGGCTTGAAATCAAAAAAAGGTACAGAAAAGAAGAGGAAAAGAAAGAATAAACAAACAAAAGCAACAAAATAATGAAAGGAACAATAAACA
>NW_006408859.1:907450-938248 GCF_000296735.1 Chrysochloris asiatica | reverse complement strand
ATGTGTCCAAAGTATGAGAGATAAAGTTTGGCCATCTAAGCTTCCATCCTACACAAACGCCTAAATGGTGCTATCCAGGTCATACATATTTCTACAGAATTGTATCATATACACAGTTCAGAAATCAGAAATCTCCATCAGCTAGAGAAAAACCATCCATTCCTTCATTCCATCCATTTATTTACACACTCACTCAAGGTGTGTTAGTGTCTATTAGGTTCTAGATAGACACTTGGGATATATGAGGGTAAGTCAAAAAGTATTGCTACTAGGGTACCAGTTCATACACTCACGAGCTTATTCCAAATAAAGCATATTTAAACATATCTCTGTGATCAGTGGATGACTGCTGACACGTCCTCTCAGGAATACACGTGTCTTAGTTTCATTTGTTTTTCTTGTTAAGTGCCATCAGATTGGTTCAGCAACCTTGTATAGCATTTCCAAGGAGTGGCTGGTGGTTTGAACTGCAGTCCAGTGCTTATCCTACAGTGCCACACCAGAACTCACTTAGTCCCTTAGTGTTGCTAGCATGTCTTTTCAAAAGAAGATGCTTTTTGTGCCATGGAAAAAGTGATTTTTGAAGTCAGGGCTACTATCACATTTCTGATAAAACTGAATTGGACATCTTTGAAAATCACTGAATCTTTGAAACAAGTTTACAGGACTGCTGCCCCACATAAAACAACAGTTTTTAGATGATTCAAGTGTTTTATGGAAGACCGGGAAGACCTCAAAGGTGAATTCAAGGCAGAGAGGTCAACTCAGAAGGTTATGGCAATTGGTTTTGGGATCCCACAAGGATAATCTTGATAGATTTTTTTCAAAGGACACAAGATGATCAGGGCTTACTATGAAGACGATTATGCCCAGGAATATTCCCCAATAACCACAATACATCTGCTCATTCTCTAAGGGTAGCAAGGGCTGTCCTATAAGAATTTTGTTGGGAAACCTTACTCCATCCACCCTACAGTCCCAATCTTGCCCCTTCAGACTTCTTTTTGTTCCCCAAAACAAACCATTTAAAAGAAACACAATTTGTGTCTCTCAGGGATGTTAAAACTATCGTTTGAATGTTATGGATGAAAGAGTATAGATTTCTTCAGGGAAGTATTATAGAGATAGAAACCACCTTCAGAATTACACTGGTTTGGTGCTGTAGGTTAATGCGCTGAACTACAAAGTTGGTTTGAACCTCAAGGTTAGTGGTTCAAGCTCACTAGTGGCTCCTTAAAAAACCCTATACATAGGGTCACTATGGGTCAGAACCAACTCGACGGCACTTAATAATGAGAAGATGGAGGATATGTCAAGAAACAATAGCTTCACATTTTGATATCTTTGTTTAATAAAGGTATCTACAATTTGTTAGCAATATTGTTTGACGGACCCTGATAAATATGAAAGGCACAGACCCAGTCCCCTAGAAGCTCAGGGTCTGGCCACAGAGATAGCTAGGATCACAGTTAGCCTGGGAGCACATGCAGCCATCCTCTTACTGACGTGCCATCTTCCACACTGCAACCTCCCATCCTTTCACCTACCCCTGTGTTCTGCTAAATCCTGTGCTACCTTCAGATTAACTCTAGACTCCTGGCTGGAGATTGTAGTTATTTTTCTGTGTGTTCTGAACACCAAAATCTCCTTGCTGGCACTGCATTTTTACTGTGTGTCTCCTGCAATGCTCTGCAGGGCTCACTTGTCATCATCAGGCAGGATGAAGTCTCGGATTCATCTTTTTAAAAACACCTACACATGTTCAGTGTTGGCTTTCAGGAAAAGTAAGACACATTTCAATGTTTCTAGAACCTGGATGTGGTGGGATCACTTTCGCCATGTGCCCTGCTGTTGGTACGGACTCTGACTGTCTGGGGGGTTTGTAGGAGGCGCCTCTTTAGTTCCAACCAGGTTTGCACAGAACAGGGCTCCCCAAGTCAGGGGCTCCTTAAGCCAGTAGGGGCTTAGGAAGAGCTTTGCTCTTTGGGGGACGCTCCGCCTCCATCAACTCTAAGTGTGGAATCTGGGCCCAGAAGATAAAATGGTTTTCTGCTTGATGAAACTTGCCACTTCTCAGATTGTCCAGGGAGCTTTGGTTTCCGGCCAAGTCCACGGTGGGCTTCCCTGCTTTGATGTGGTTTTGCAGGGAAAACATCCGCAAAGGAGCAACAACCAACAGTCTCTTTTCTCTCTTAGTCCACCTTGAATTTTTTTTTTTTAAAGTGGTATTAATTAGCCTTTAGGAGTTGGTTGATGCTGGGCGGCCACAGACCCTCCAGCAGAGAGAACCAATTGGGTGCAGGTTTCAGAGCCTGAGCTTCAGAATAAATTTAGGTTACTTAAGTTTTCCAAACAGTATGGTGTTGGTAGAAAAGAGAGAGATGGAGGATTTGGAGCCAAGGAAGCTGAGTCCTAAATCATCCGTACTAAAATCAGCACCAGGGAGTCTGTCATTCAGTTCCAACTTATGGAGCTCTGGTGTGTGTCAGGCTAGAACTGTGCTCCACAACGTTTTCAGTGGCTAATTTTTCAGATGTAGAGCTTCATACTTTTCTTCTGAGTAGCCTCTGAGTGGACTGGAATGTCTAGTCTTTTGATTAACAGGGAAGAGCAGTGACCATTTAAGCAAAGCGCATCACACAGGAATTCCTCATTCATTATACCTCTTAATTAAGCTGTCTGGCTTATTATATTTGAGCCCTGAGTTTCTTCTCCATAAAATGGAGATGCCAATAAAAGTAGCCCTTAGTACTGGCAGTCTCCAGTGAGCTGGTACCTGTGAGAGCCAGATGTGATCTGCGAAGCACTTTTCATGTTTGGTAGTCATCAATGACAAATGTTGCTGCTGCTGCTACTGCTGTGTGCTGTAGAATCGGTTCTGACTCATCCACCCTGTATAGGGTTTCCGAGGCTGCAAATCTTTGTGGGAGCAGAAAGCCTTAACTTTCTACTGCCTGTTGGATTTGAACTGCTGACCATATGGTTAACAGTCCAACGTGTAACTACTATGTTACCAGGGCTCCTTTCAGTGACAAATGTTTTTAAGTGCCATTGAGTCAGTTCTGACTAATAGCCACCCTGTATAGGGTTTCCAAGGAGAAGCTGGTGGGTTTGAACCATCAACCTTGTGGTTAGCAGTCTAGTGCTTATCCTATAACACCACATCAAGACTTTAGTGATAAGTGTTGTTAAGTGCTGTTGAGTCAGTTCTGACCCTTAGCGACCCTGTATAGGGTTTCCAAGGAGCTGCTGATGTGTTTGAACTGCTAACCTTGTGGTTTGAAGTCCAGTACTTATCCTACACACCAGGACGCCTAGTAACAAATACCAGTCCTAAAGAGTGACAGAAGAATTATTAATTGATACTAGGGGCAGAGCACATTGCTAGATTATTTAGAAATATACATGCTAGAAGGTTTTTAACTAAATCTGATTACTTTATATAATATCAATAATAATATAGTTTATAGAAATAGATTTAGTGTTAAAAACAGATGCATTTTAAGCCCCACCTCCTTTTTTTAAAAGTTAAGTAGGGGGCCAGAAAGCACAATTCTTACAGAACCTACAGAACACTTTCTTTACAGATAACTTGTATTTCCCTTGGACTTCATGGAGAATTTGCTGTCCTACTCTCTCACACCACTGGAAACCTGGCTCATACAAGTCCCAAGTCACGGGCGCAGGTGAGAAGAAGTGAAAGGGAGTAGCAGATGAAAGAGAGGGGAGACACTGTACTCCTCAGGGGGTCCCAGGCCTGCTTGAGAGATGGATGGTGGAGCTCAACACATACACACACAAGATCAGAAGAACCGTGTGTAAGAGACAGGAAGGTGATGAACTGGGAGGTGGAAAACAGAGTATAATCTCAGTCTTGGTGGTGGGGGACACTCCCAGGACAAGTCAGCTTAGTACAAAGATGCCTTTCTCCAAGACCAAACTATCATAAGGTGACGGGGGAATTTGGACTCAGAAAACACAGGGACTATCCTGGTATGGCACTGTGGATTAATGTGCTGGACTGCAAAGGCAGTTTGAAACACAAGGTCGGCAGTTCAAGCTCACTAGTCCCTCCTTGGAAACCCTATACAGGGTCACTATGAGTTGGCACTGACTCGACTTAACAACAACAACAACAATAGCAACAAAAACAATCACTCTCCTTGAAAATAGAGTTTTGGACACAGCAGCCCCTAAACTGAATAATCCCTAAAAGTCAATGGCAGAAATGTATCATCCAGAGACTGCTTAAGGAACTCAGATTCTGGAATAACTCACATGAAAAAAATTTAATATGTAAAAAATGATCTTTTATAACTGATAGATTTACACAGGGGTTGACTACCTATGACTACAGACCTGGTCTGGTCCACCAGCTGTTTTTGTATGGTCAGAAAGCTTTGCAGTTTTTTAAAATATGTTTTTATAAATGGCTGGAGGGAGCAGGAATCAAAGGATAAATAATATTTTGTGACACGAAAATTATATGAAATTCAAATGTCAGTGTTCATAAATAAAAGTTTATTGCAACATGCTCAGGTGTTAATGTATTGTCTATGGCTGCTTTTGGTCTCCAAAGGCAGAGTTGAGTAGTTGTGACAAAAAACCATCTGACCCACAAGCTTAAGACATGTACAGTCTGGCCCCTTACGGAAATAGGCTTGCTGAGCCCTGTGATGGATGAGCTTCCAGATGGCTCCCATGATTCCTGTCTCCTCATAGTCATGCCTCTGTGTAACCTCCTGCCCTTGAGAGAGAGTGGGGCCTGTGACTAGCTTCTAACCAATAGAATACAGCAAAGGTGATGGGATGTCACTTCTGTGGTGACATCATATAAAATTGTAACCTACATCTCACTAGTAGATTCTCCTTTTGCAGCTTTGCTAAAGCCAGCTGTCATATGGAAAGGCCCATGTGGCCAGGAATGGGGGCAACTCTGGACAATTGTCATCAAGAAACTGAAACTCTCAACCCAACAGTTCACAAGGAATTGAATCCTGCCAACATGAGCTTGGAAGTGAACCCTGGCACACAGACACACCTCAGAGACCCCAGCCCTGGCCAATGCTTTGTTTACAGCTTTGGAGAGACCCTCAAGCAAAGACCCAGCTAAGCGGTGCCCAAGTCCTTGCCAAAGACATCACAAGGTAGTAAGTTTACTATGTTTTATGTTGCTAAATTAATTTGTGGATATATTGTTTTGCAGCAATACATAAATAGAGGTTTGGGTTAGAATTTCTACAAATATGGAGCTTCTAACAGCTTATTCCTCAGGCACATTAGTGGATTCTATTTATATAGAATTTCTCATAGCTCCTGGTGGTTCTGCAGAAAAGGAAAGAGAGGCCACAGCAAGCTGAAAGGTGTTGCTGGAGGTTTGGGAACAGCCTAGAGGCAATTACAAATGAATTTCCTTTTTGCTCATTGGGGTGTGAGTAGGTGGGTAGGAATGGATCAGTGTGGACTCCCTACATCTGCTTAGGATCATGATGCTCTGTGGCCCAGTGACTTACTTGCTTTTTTTGTTCTTGTCAAGTGCCATCAAGTTAGTTCCAAGTCATAGCGACCCTGTATAGGGTTTCTGAGAAGCAGTTGGTGGGTTTGAACTGCCGACCTTGTGGTTTGCAGTCCAGTGCTGATATTACTGTAGCACACTAGGAGTCCTGCTCTTAGGTGCCATCAAGTCAATTTCAACCCACAGTGACCCCATGTGACAGAGTAAAATCTCCATAGAATATTCTAGGCTGTCATTTTACAGAGGAGCCTTGGTACTACAGTGGTTAAGAATTCAGCTGCTAACAGAAAGATAAGTGCTTTGAAACCATCAGCCATTCCATGGAAGAAAGATGTGGCGGTCTGCTTCTGGAAAGATGTATATATAGCCTTGGAAAACATTTCTGTGGAACAACTTGACTCTGTATTACCAGGGAGTTTCCAAAAGTTCGTGGGAAATTCCATCATCTTTTAATTCTATGCTTCCATGAACTTTTTGAAGCTCTCTCATCTATAGGTTCCTTATGAGTCAGAACTGACTCAGTGGTGATAGGTAAATCTTTACGAGAGTAGATTGCTAGGTGTTTTCCCCATGGAGCTAGCTGCTGCTGGGAGGTTCAGCCTTTAGTTAGCAACTAACAGTCAACTGGCATGCCACTGGAGCTCCTTGGATGCTTGCTACTTGAGGTCAAATCTTTGCATGGTTATAGTTCAGGTGAGGCGGACAGGACTCTGCAGAGTTGAGGACTCCCTGGAACTCATTAAGTGTTAGACTGGAGTCAGTATTATGTGTCTACAACAGCGTGGGGAACCTTTTGTTTTTTAATCAAAATTTATAACATCATTTGAGGTTCATATAAAATGATCAACTTAAAAATTAAAATGCTATATTTGATCAAACATTTAATTAACTCAGGCCAGAGTCCTGGTGTGGCCCTGCAGGATAATGCTCTGGACTGCAAAGTCAGTTTGAACCACAAGGTTGGCAGTTCAAATCCAACAGCTGCTCCTCGGAAACCCTATACAAGGTCACTATAGGTAGGAACTGACACGAGGACACTTAACAAACAACAATAAATGTGATGGCTGGAGTCCTGGTGTATAGCTGTGGGTTAATGCACTGGACTGCAAGGTCAGTTTGAACTGCAGGGTCGGTGATTCAAGCTCACCAGATGCTCCTTGGAAACACTATACAGGGTCGCTATGGGTTGGAATCAACTCGATGGCACTCAGCAACAACACATGACCCATGGGTTGAATGTTCCCTACCCCTGGCCTACAGCATGGTTACTATCACCCAGATACACCCAGATCCCCAGAGCTATCTTCTAATCATGAAGTCCCCTGCCCACCCACACCCATCAGAATGTCCTACCACCTCAGAATCACCTACAGCAAGAAAGTGGTACCCAAGGAACTTGAAGAAGGAAAGAAGTGAAGAGCCTTGGCCTCTTATCTAGAAGTGAAATGTGGTTGTCAAGTGCTGTAGTGCTGGCTCCAACCCATAGCCACCCTATACAAGATTTCTAAGGAGCAGCTGGTGGTTTGGGGCCTGCAGTCCAGTGCTGATCCTACAGCACCACACCAGGAGTCCAGAAGTTAAATACTATCCCCCAAACATTTGGATACACATGAGGGGGTTTCAGAAAGTTCATCGAAAAAAATTCCACGATCTTTTAATCCCAATTTCCCACCAACTTTTTGAAGGCCCCTCATAAGAAAGAGTCAAACTGCCCCATAGGTTTTTTAAAGCTGTCAATCTTTATGGAAGTAGACTGTCATAGAAACTCCTATGGAATGGCTGATGGGTTCAAATCTACTACCTTTCTGTTAGCAGCTGAGTCCTTATAACCTAAAAATATCTCGGAAGAACTGCTTGACAATCTGGTTCCAAAAGGTCACAACCATGAACATCCTATAGAGCACAGTTCTACTCTGCACACAAAGAATTGCCATGAGTCGATATTGGCTTGATAGCAACTAGCTTGGCTTGGCATTGTGGGTCCTCAGTGTTGTCTTTTCTGTCCTTCCCGTTAAAATACACACACTCCTTAGAAAGAGTTCAACAATGAACCCCATGAATTTGAGCCTCATGAACTCCCTCCTGCTTCAACACAAGATTATTCTGAACAAAGGTATAATACACATAATATGTAAAACAATGGGCTGAGGATGAGCTACAATTTTCAGTGGCTATCAGATTAGCATGCACGTGACTGGAACACTGCAATTTTCTTTCTCTGAAATCAAAGAAAAGTCATTTTCTGGAAAAGCTTTGGGGTGTTTTTCTTTTTATCAAAGGAAAAAACCCTATCTTTCAGACAAACAAATTTATAATGTAAAGAGTAAAAGATCCTCATAATCCTTTTTAAAATTTTATGCATTGTCATGGATTGAATTGTATCACCTCAAAATATGTGTTAACTTGTCTGTGCCCTGATTCTTAGTGGTTTGAGAATTATGTAATGATGTAATTTGGCTTTTATGTAATGGTGCAGTCATTCACCCCTCATGCTGTAATCTGACGTTATAAACCAATCAATTGTAAAGGGATTAGGGTGGGATGGGACACCCTTACGCAGGGCACAGGCCCGATCCAACACAAAGGGGCTTTCCCTGGGGCGTGGCCTGTATCACCTTTGATCTTATAAGAGATGAAAGGAAAGAGAAGCAAACAGAGATAGAGGGACCTGACCAAGAGAGAACTGGGATTGTAATGTGCCTCCTTAGGATCCAGAGTCCCTATACAGAGAACCTCCTAGACCCAGAGGAAGATTGATGCCTAGACACATGGAGATCTCCAAGGAATGCTGGGCCTGTGGGTGTTGAAAGGAGACAAAGACTTTCTCCCAGAGCTGACAGAGAGAGGAAGCCTTCATCTAGTGCTGGCACCTTGAATTTGGACTTCTCACATCCTAAACTGTGAGAGAATCAACTTCTGTTTGTAGAAACCATCCATTTGTGGTATTTCTGTTATTGCAGCACTAGATGACTAAGACTTGCTTTCATTGTAAAAAAGAAGAAAGAAAAATTTCACAAGTGCATGTAGTAAAAAGTTTCCCTTTACACAGTAACATCTCTTACCTTCCTTACTTTCTTCCCATATGCAAATGAAAATCACCACAGTTGATCCTTTCAGACCTTTATGGAAATCTAGATACTTGTGTTTCTGAAATAAAAATGGGTTATTGCACTGGCCTTTTTGAAAAGTGCATTTCTGTCTCTCCATATGGCATGCACTTTGCTCCTGTGACCACAAATGGGGCAAATACACCTTCTGTCTTGAAAGCTGCATTATTGTTGCTGTTAAGTGCTGTGGAGTCAGTTCTGACTCATAGCAATACTGTATATAGTTTCCGAAGAGCAGTGGTGGGATTGAACCACCACCTTGTGCTTCAAATTGACCTTGTAGTCCAGTGCTTATCCTACAATGCCATGTTAACTAATTCTCCTTTGATAGACACCAGGTTGCTTTCTTTTGCAAGTGATATTGGAATGTGCATTCTTATACACAGATGTGTGCATACCTTTATGAATATTCCTGTAGGATACCTTCTTATCAGTGTTTTTTTTTTTTAAACCTGGCATTCATTCTAATAATGGTCTGTAGAGGAAAGAGCACTAACATGGAGTTCAGTTAATCACTTGTTCATTGTTTTAAGTGGATTTAAAACCTAGCATTCGTTCTGATAATGGCCTGTTGAAGAAATACCATCCTAAATGGAGTCCAGTTAATCAGTTGCTGTTGAGCCAAATCTGAATCATGGCATCCCCATGTGTCAGAAGTAGACTACTTGGCCTTTCTTCAAGGAGCTTCTGTGTGGACTTGAACCTCCAACTTTTAGCAGCTGAGCTCATTAGTCATTTGCACCACCCAAGGACTCTAACCATGGACTCAGAAAGAGAGCTGAAGTTAACTACAAGCTTCACTGCTCACTAGCAGGTGACCTTGGACAAGTCTCTTGACCTCCCTGAGCCCCAATTTCCTCACCCCCAAAAAGGGAAAATAATAATCCCTCACTGACCTATCTCGTGGGTGCTGCAGAGATCAAATGAAACAAAAGAATGTCGGAGTGCTTTGAAGGGAATGAAGGGCTACACAGATGGGAGAATTGGGTGGTGGTGGTACTATTATTATCCCTTAACCATGGGAGAGGTTATGCAATTCCCTACATTAATTTAATTAGTTTAATTTTTAAACTATGCCATAATATTCTTGGGGTGAGATGGGGAGTAGTTATAGGTGCCAATGCAATGGCTCAAAACAAACACGAGACTGCTGGCGAAGACTCCCATGCTTGTCTGCAAACACCCAGAGGGATGTTGAATGGGATTTACCCTGTGGCCTTAGAGGCCAGAGTGAGCCCAAAGGGAGATTGAGTCTGACTTGTTCTACAGAAGGGGATTCTAATAACCAAAGCCACTCAGCTTGCAAGACCTTACCCTAAGAGGAGAGCCCTCATTGCTGGAACTATTTAAGGAGAGGCAGGATGAACGGCTGTAGGGGATAACATGGAGAAGTTTCCTTCGGGGTACTTGCTACCTGGAGTACTTAGGTTGATCCTTTTCCTCTGAGATTCAATCCTTCTCAGTTCAAAATCGGGCTGAGGCTGGGGCTGGCACTTGGGATTTACTCAGTACCCTCTGCTGACCTCAGAAAGACTGTGTAATTGGAAGGACTGGAATCCTAGTTTGGAAGGGCCCAACCTCTTCACTGCTTGGAGCTCCTTTTGTTATTTATTCCTCCCACCCCCATGGACTGTATAACTCAAGGATTTTTCCTATCAAATAAGTCACTTGTATTATGAAATGATGAAACTCAATTCTCTTTATTTATTAAATCAGAACCAATCAGAGCTTGTTTACGCTACACAATAAACAACTTACAGTGTTATAGCTTCAAACAATGGCACTTAGCTTAGAGAGGTTGACTGATGTATTCAAGCACACAGAGCTGGAAAGTTGCCAAGCTAGGACTGAAACCCAGACTCTCTGAACTTGAAGCAGAGGCCCCTTGTGATGGTGTTCCTACAGCAACTCTATCTAGCTTCATATCCATTGCTATTGGGTTGACTTTTTCTCATGGCAACCCAGGAATGTCAAAGTAGAACTGTACTCCATAGGGTGTTCATAGCTGTGACCATTTGGAAGCAATCACCAAGTTTTTCTTCTGGGTGCTTCTGGATGAATTCAAACCACCAAGCTTTTGGTTAGTAGCTGAAAGCTTAATCTTTTTTTTCCAACTAAGGACAGTCTAGTTTCAAAGAACTCCCTTTTCAGAACTTCAAGAAAAACACATTGCACTTGTAGTTGTTAAGTGCCATTGAGTCGGTTCTGACTCCGAGCCACCCTGTATATGGTTTCTGAGGAGTGGCTAGTGAGCTTGAACCACCAACTTTGCATGCCAAACCATCCTTGCAGTCCATCACATTAACTCACAGTGCCCTACCAGGACTCCATTAAGGTGGCAACCAAATCACTGCTTTCTAGAGATCATGGATGAGATCATAGGCATTGGTACTTGGAAGAGATTTTAATTCTGTGATTGACTATGAAAGGAAATACACAGGAGAAAGTGTTGTTATGTGTCATCCAGTCGATTCTTAATCAGGACAATTCTGTATGGGATTTCTAAGAGCTGCTGGTGGATTTGAACTGCCTACTTTGCAGCTACCAGTTCAGTGTTTATCCTATAGCACCGCATCATGCTCATAGAAGGTTTGTTGTTGTTGTTGTTGTTAGGTGTTGAGTTGGTTCTGATTCATAGCAACCCTATGCACAACAGAACAAAGCACTGTCTGGTCCTGTGCCATCCTCATAATTCATAATTGTTATGTTTGAGCGTGTTGTTGCTGCCACTGTGCCAATCCATGTTGTTGGGGGTCTTCCTCAGTTTCACTGACCCTCCGCTTTTCCAAGCATGATGTCCTTCTCCAGGAACTGGACCCTCCTAACAACGTGCCCAAAGTATGAGAAACGAAGTAGCACCATCCTGAATTCTAAGGAGCATTATGGTTATACTTCTTCCAAGGCAGAGTTGTTTGTCCTTCTGGTAGTCCTTGGTCCTTTCAATACTCTTCACCAATAATTCAAATGCATCAATTCTTCTATGGCTTGGGTCCCTTGCAGCAGATTTGCCTAATAAAATGTGTTGTGTCATTTCTTGACTGCTACTTCCATAAGCATTGATTGTGGACCTAAGCAAAATGAAGTCTTTGATAACTTTATTCTTTTCTTTGTGTGTCATGATGTTATTTATTGGTTCAGTTATAAGGATTTTTGTTTTTTTTTTTACACTGCGGTACAATCCATACTGAAGGCTGCTGTCTTTGATCGTCATCAGTATTTCAAGCCCTCTTCTCTTCCAGCAAGCAGGTTGTGTCATTTGCATATTGCAGGTTATTAATGAGTCTTCCATCAATCTTGATAGAATACAGCTTCATGGTCTGCAGTTCAAACTCAGCAGCCGCTCCTCAGAAACCCTATACAGGGTCTCTATGAGTCGGAATCAACTTGATGGCACTTAACAACAACAACAACAACACGGATTATTTGCTCAGCATACAGAGTGACCAATTGTGGTGAAAAGATAAAACTCTGGCATACATTTTTCCTGATTTTAAACCATTCAGTGCCCCCTTGTTCTGTTCAAATGACTGCCTCTTGGTCTACATACCCAATCCTTATTAGCACAATTAAGTGTTCTGAAATACCCATTTTCCATAATGTTATCCATAGCTTGTTATTATCCATATAGTTCAAAGCCTTTGCACAGTCAATAAAGCACAAGTAAGCATCTGGGAGTGCAGCGGCTCTACAGGATGAGCACCAGACTGTGAACCACAAGGTCAGTGGTTCAAGCCCACCAGCCACTCCATGGAGAAAAATGAGGCTTTCTGCTCTCACTAGCATTTACAGCCTTGAAACCCTCTATAAAAACTCTACAGCACTTAACAACAAATACCTTTCCATAGGCGAAGGCAGAGATTGCTAAATGGAAGGGCAGCTTCTTCTGATCTGATTGGTCCTCCGCTTTGGAAGGCAATCTGTCTCGGCAGAAATGATTTGGGATTCCTAATTTCCGGCCACCTCTTAAAGAACCTGCTGGAACCAGACTGGATACCTGGGGAGAACCAGTGATTGAGGGCCAAGATGCTATGCTTCCTCAGTTTAATGTTTCTGAATGTTACAATCAGGGAGTTCATTTGCTGTAGTGTTTCTTTACATTGTACAGACCACGGGGTGAACTACTTCCCTTAACACCCCAGGCAACAGTCCTCCTCCTCTCAGAACCCAGGGAGCCTCCTCAAATCAGTGGATGGACTCTGTACACATCCAGCCCTTCTCTGTAAAGGGAACCAAGGCCCAGCGAGGAGAATGACACGTAGAGAATGACACGTAGCTCTAGAGCAGGAACGCACACAAACCTCAGAGGCCCCATGTCCTCTTTAGAACTAGGTGTATGGCGCCCCCCCTCTGAGTGGAGGGCAAACAGTCTGAGCCTGTGAGGGCTGGGGGAACACCTGCCCATTGTGAGCTTTAGCAGGGTTAGTCCCCAGGCAGTCAAGGAGGTGGTGGCAGGTATATTGGAACTTCATTCTCTTCTCAGTCCCTGATCAACTACAGCAACATCATCTGTCAGTTGGGGGTGCTCTAGATGCGTCAGGCACAATGCTGAATCCTAGAGGTGGAGGCACAGCTACCATCTCACCTGACAGATGAGGAGCATAAGGCTCACAGCAATTATGTAACTTGGCTAGGAAGTGGTATCGTCAGGATTTGAGCCTTATCAGAAAAATGGAATAAAACAGCCTCTTGGGTGAAGGTGTGAGGTTAGATGAATGAAGTCTGGAGAGATGCTTTGTGCATGAGAGGGGGCTGTACCACCCTGGCCAGAGTCCTGTTATTGTGGTACTCAGCTCTTCAAACCCTGGGACCCCTACATGCTCAGCCAGTGGTCGCTGAGTACCACAAGGTCAGGAGTGAAGACCCACAACTTTTAGACCAGTGGTTCTCAGGTTTGAGCACACATCACCATGGGGTGAGAAGGGGGCTTGTTAATAAAAGAATCTCTGGGTTCCCATTTCCAGGGTTTATGATGAAGGAGTTTGTGTCTGAGAATCTACATCTTTAGCAAGATCTTAGGCAAGGCTGGTGTTGCTGGTCCAGGACCCCATTTTGTTTGAGAGCCAGTGAAACACCTTCACACCTGCAGCCCCACCTGGGCTCAAAAAGGGGGATTTAAACAAGCAGCAGCCTCAGGGAGTGAAATGAGAAAGGACTTTGAAGTCAGATACACTGAGTTTTGGATTTTCTACCGGCTTTTCAGTCTCTGTGTGACCTTCAGTAAGTCACCTAACCTCTCTGAGCTTCAGTGTTTTTTCTAGAAAATACAGATGCTTAGCACCTATTTCATAGTTGCTGAGATGATAAATTTAACCCCTCCGGTACATATCACCCAAACCAAACCCGCTGCCACTGAGTTGATTCTGACTAATGGCAACTCTATAAGACAAAGTAGAACTGCCCCAAAAGGTTTCAGAGAGGAAATTTTTACGAGAACAGACACCCTCAGAGTGACTGGTGGCTTTGAACCACCCTTAGGAATTCAAATAATAGTTGCCCTGTTTCTGATGTGGCGCTGTGGATCAGCACTGGACTGCAAACCACAAGGTCGGCAGTTCAAACCCACTAGTTGCTTCTTAGAAACTCTATATAGGGTAGCTATGAGTTGGAACCGATTCGAGGGCACATCACAACAACAACCCTGTGTCTGGTGTGGTGCTGTAGGATAAAGCCTTGAACCACAAGGTTGGTTTGAACTATAAGGTCAGTGGTTCAAACTCACCAGCCACTCCTTGGAAACTCTATACAGAGTTGTTGTGACTCTAAACCAACTCGGCTGCACTTAACAACAACAACAAGCCTGTGCCTAGCACACTGGAGTTGTGCCTTGATTCCTGCTTTCCACCAGGCCATTGTCTTCGGGGATTGGATCAGAGTGCTCAGACCCTTGGGGACAGCTGTGTTCCTTTAAAATGGATCCTAAAGAAAGCAGCCATCAGATTAAGAGACCAGCACTCCAGGGAGCGCCTGAGCCCACAAAATCTGGGAGAACAGGGGGAGATAGCTGAGAAAGATCCAGGAACCAAGTTCAGGAGAAGGAAGGAAGAAATGGCCTGTAATTTAACCCCTTAGTGGCCAAGGACAGAGTATTCTAATCCCTAACAGCTGTAGTCTCCAGGCTTCTTCATGTGGGAGGAAGCAGCTGGCTCCTTGGTCTGGGCTGCTTGGTGCGCAGGTGCGAGGGGCTGCAGGTTTTGATCTTGCACCGGGCCTGACAGCTTGCAGGTGGGGCCTCTCCATCTGCTCACCTCACCTCTGCTGTTGGTCTCTCTCTTCTGGGGGCGGCATCTGTGGAGGGCTGGTTCCTACCTTCCCAAGGTAGGAGACAGATACACGGGACAGGACATGTTGCCTGAGTTCTCACTGCCATGGACAGTGCGTGTCCTTTAACAATGCAGCTCCAAGTTCCAGCCTTAAAGGGCCACTACACAAACCAGGGCAGGGCCCGCCTCTCCACAACAGTCAGACTGTTTAAGCAGGGAAGCAGAACCACTGGACTTTGGTATGAGATCTTGACCTTAGGCAATGTGGGAACTGCTGCAGCAGTCTCTGATGCCCAATAAGCACCAGTGTACTTTTGCTTATCTGCTAATCTGTAGCGAACAATTTTATATTTTTTACCACATCAAACGTTCTGCTTCTAGTATGGCTGGCATCTGTCTCCCAATCCCTCTTCACTTTCTTTCTTTTTCAAACTTCATGCTGTGAATCTAGTGAAGGTTAGACAAGATCATCAGTTTTACATTCAAGAAATTGTACACTTTGTTTCATCTCAATGACCACTATCCCCTCCTGCAAAAACAGTTACTCCCTATGGTTCCTATTTCCCTTCCACCCACCTTCCCATCCCTTCGCAACTATGTCTTTAGGTAAATATTGTCTTTTTGATCTCAAGTGATTGGCTATTCCTGGTCTGGCGTTGTAGGATAAGCATTGGACTGTTAAGGGCAAGGTTGGTAGTTCAAACTCACCAGCGACTCCTCAGAAAACCTAACAGGGTCATTATGAGTCAGAACAGACTTGATGGCACTTAACAACAACACCATATACAAACACATTATTATAGGAAGAATATTTGTTGTTGTTAAGTGTTATAGAGTTGATTCACACTCATAGTGAACCTGTATAAGGTTTCTGAGGCTTTAAATCTTGGAGAGAGCTAAAGCCTCATCTTTTTTCCTGAGGAGTAGCTTGTGGGCTAGAACTTTCAACCTTGTAATTTGTAGTCCAGTGCTTATTGTATGGAGCTGTGGTATATATTTGTATGTATAACTAACTAACTAACTAACTAACTAACTAACTAACTAACTAACTAACTAACTAACTAACTAACTAACTATATATATATATAGTTAAGGATCTGAAACAATTCAGGATGCAGCAGTTCTCCAGTCAGGAACACCTCTTGTCTGCCAAACTGCATGCATGTCTCACTCTTGTCTTTGGCCTCTCAGCCATGTGGTCCCATGGCCTCTGTTCTGCTCGGGCAGGTGTTGCTAAGCTCCTTTACCAGTCTGTATATGTCCAAAGAGCACATTCTACAAGCCAGCCTCCTGCCTGTAGGCACTCAGTTTCACTCAGCCCATGGGCCTGGAGCCTGCAGCTGCTCTGGCTCTCCATGCCTACACCTCTGCTGTCTCCACTTTTGTAGGTAGAGATCTTACACTCCACTTATGGTCTTCTTTCTTGATGCTTTTGGGCCCAGCCATTCCTGTATCTGAGATGGCTCCTTTTAAACCTAGCAGGATGGCAAAACTAACCAACCCCAGCTTTAGAGTCCTGAATGCTTTATTTGCATGGTTCTACACCATTTGAACTGTAAGGTCGGCGGTTCAAGCTCACCAGCTGCTCCTTGAAAACCCTATACAGGGTTGCTAAGGGTCAGAACCGACTCGACGGCACTTAACAACAACAACCTAATTACTTAGGAGACCTAATATGGTGCTGTGGGTTAATGCTCTGTACTGCAAAGTCCATTTCAACCGCAAGATCGGCAGTTGAAGCTCACCAGCTGCTCCTTGGAAACCATATGTATACGGGATCGCTTTGGGTCGGAATTGACTCGACAGCACTTAACAAGAACTAATTACTTGGAGTCCTGGTGTGGCGCTGTGCGTTAATGCGATGGACTCCAAAGCTGTTTGAACTATAAGGGCAGGGGTTCAAGCTTACCAGCTGTTCCTCAGAAACCCTATACAGGGTTGCTATGGGTCGGAACCCTCTCGACGGCACTTAACAACCTAATTACTTGGTGGGAATTAAGAAGATATTGGATAGAAAAGCCATATCAAGCAGATTCAAGGTTGTGTGCCATGGAGTTGGTTCAGACCCATAGTGACCCTGTATAGGGTTTCCAAGGAGTGGCTGGTGAGCTTGAACTGCCAACCTGTGTTTCAAGCCTACATTGCAGTCTGGCGCATTAACCCACAGCACCATACCAGTACGACATATAAAATAGATTGTTACTGTTAGGTGCCATCGAATAGATATCAACCCGTAGTGAGTGACCTTATGAACAACATAACGAAACACTGTCCGGTCCTGAGCCAATCGCACCATCATTACTATGCTTGAGCCCATTGCTGCTGCCGCTCTACCAGTGCATCTCTCTGGGGTCTTCCTATTTTTTGCTGACCCTCCACTTTACTAAACATGTTATCCTTCTCCAGGGACTGGTTCCTCCAGATAATGGGTCTGAAGAACGAGAGAAGTCTGACTGTCGTGGCTTCTGAGGAACAGCATTCTAAGGAACTGTACTTCTTCCAACACAGATTGGTTTGTTCTTTTGGCAGTCCTTGGTAGTTTTAATATTTTCCTCCAACACCATAACTCAAAAGCATCAATTCTTCTATAGTCTTCCTTATTCAGTGTCCAGTTTTCACATGCATGTGAGGTTATTGAAAATACCATGGTTAAGGTCAGGCACACCTTAGTTCTCAAACTGACATCTTTGCTTTTGAAAACTTCAAAAGAGGTCTTGTGCAGCAAATTTTCCCAGTGCAATATGATGTTTGATTTCTTGACTGCTGCTTCTATGAGTGTTGATGATTGATCTGAGCAAAATGAAGTCTTTGACCACTTCAATCTTTTATCCATTTATATGGGTGTTGTTTATTGGTCCAGTGATGAAGATTTTTTTCTTCACAGTTAGATGCAACCCATACCGAAGGCTGTGATCTGTGATCTTCATCATTAAGTATTTTAATTCCTCTTCACTTTCAGCAAGCAATGCTGTGTTATCTGCATATTGCAAGTTGTTAATGAGCCTTCCTCCAATCCTGATGCCATGTTCTTCATATAATCCAGTTTATTGAATTATTTGCTCAGCATACAGATTGAATAAGTATGGTGAAAGAATACAACCCTGGTGCACATCTTTCCTAATTTCAAATCATTCAGCGTTCCCTTGTTCTGATCGAATGACTGCCTCTGTGTCTATGTACAGGTTCCTCATGAGCACAACTAAGTGTTTTGAAATACTCATTCTTTGCGATGTTGTCCGTAGCTTGTCTTGATCCACACAATCAAAAGCCTTTTTGTAGTCAATAAAGCACTATCTGGTATTCTCTGTTTCAGTGAAGATCCATCTTACGTCAGCAATGATATTCTTAGTTCCATATCCCTGTCTGAGTCTAGCTTGAACCTCTGGCAGCTCCCTGTCAGCATACAGCTGCTGCAGCTGTTTTTGGATAATCTTTAGAAAATTTTACTTGCTTGCGATATTAATGATATTGTCGGATGATTTCTACATTGTTAGGTCACTTTCTTTGGAATGGAAACAAATGTGAATCTATTCCAATCAGTTGGCCAGGAAGCTGTCATCCAATTTTCTTGGCATAGATGAGTGAGTGCCTCCAGTGTTGTTGGTTAGTTAAACGATTTCAATTTGTATTCTATTGCCTTCTTCTTTGCCAATGCCTCAATGCACCTTGAACTTTTTCCTTCTGTATCATTGGCTCTTAATCATACGTTCCCTCTTAAAATGGTCGAACATCGACTGTTTCTTTTAGTATAGTGACCCTGTATATTCCTCTAATCTTCTTTTGATGCTTTCTGCATCATTCAATATTTTGCCCATAGAGTCCTTCATTATTGCAAGTTGAGGCTTGAATTTTTTCTTCAGTACTTTCAGCTTGAAAAATGCTGAGTCTTTTCCTTCTGATTTTCTAACTCCAGGTCTTTGCACATTTTATTATAATATTTGACTTTGTCTTCTTGAGCTGTCCTTTGAGATTTTCTGTTTAGCTGTTTTCCTTCCTCATTTCTTCCATTTTGTTTTAGCATCTCTGTGCTGGAGAGTAAGTTTTAGAGTCTCTTGTGAAATCTTCTTTGATCTTTTCTTTCTTTCTTGTCTTCTTAATGACCTTTTGTTACTTCCTGTATGATATTCTTGGTGTCATCCCACATCTCTTCTGTGGGAGAAAGACTGGATCACAGTTCAAATTCACCAGCCACTCCTCAATAACCCTACTTAGGGTTGCTATGAGTCAGCACTAACTTGACGGCATGTAACAATAGCAATGTATACATGTGAAGAAATGTTCATAACTATTATAGTCCTTGTTTTTTGCTAATTCCTTCAATGCACTTTGGACTTCTTTCTTCAGTATCATTGCCTCTTGATCATATGCTGCCTCTTGAAATGGTTAAACATCAACCATTTCTCTTTTTTATATAGTGACTCTGTGTATTCCTTCCATCTTCTTTTTATGCTTTCTGCATCATTTAATATTTTGCCCATATAGTCCTTCAGTGTTTCAAGTCAAGGCTTGAAAATTTCTTCAGTTCCCTTAGCTTGAGAAATGCTGAGTGTGTTCTTCCCTTTTAGTTTTCTGTCTGATTCCAGGTCTTTGCATATTTCTTTGTAATATCTGACTGTGTCTTCTTGAGCTGACCTTTGAAATTTTCTGTTCAACTCTTTTACCTCCTCATTTCTTCCATTTGCTTTAGCATCTCTATGCTGGAAAGCAAGTTTCAGAGTCTCTTCTGACATCTATTTTGGTCTTTTTCTTCTTTCTTGTCTTCTTAATTACCTTTTGCTTTCTTTCTGTATGACATTCTTAATGCCATTCCACAACTCTTCTGGCTTTGGTCTTTAGTGTCTAATGCATCAAATATGTTCTTCAGAGGATATCTAAATTCAGATAGGATATATTCAATGTTGTATTTTGGCTCTTGAGGACTTGGTTTAATTTTCTTTAACTTCAGGCTGAATTTGCACATGAGTAATTGATGGTCTTTTCCACAGTCTGCCTCTGGCTTTGTTTTGGCTGATGATAAGGAGCTTTTCCACTGTCTCTTTCCACAGATATAGTCAATTTCTGTGTCTTCCATCTGGTGAGTTCAATGTGTATTGTCATCTTTTATGTTGTTTAAAAAAAGTATTTGCAATGAACAAGACATTGGAAAGGTTTGCTCCAGGGTTGTGTTCTTTCACCATACTTATTCAATCGGCATATTGAACAAATAATCCAAGAAGCTGGGTTATATAAAGAAAAACATGGCATCAGGATTGGAGGAAAACTCATTAACAACCTATGATATACAGATGATACAACCTTGCTTGCTGAAAGCAAAGAGGACTTAAAATACTTACTAATGAAGATCAAAGACCACAGCTTTCAGTCTGGGCTGCATCTCAGTGTAAAGAAAGCAAAAATCCTCACCACTGGACCAATAAACAACTTTCTTATGAACAGAGAAAAGACTGAGGTTGTCAAGGCCTTCATTCATCTTAGATCAACTATCAACACTCATGGAAGCAGCAGTCAAGAAATCAAATGACATATTGCATTAGGCAAATCTGCTGCACAAGACCTTTTTAAAGTGTTCAAAAGCAAAGATGTCAGTTTGAGGACTGAGGTGCACCTGATCCAAGCTATGGTATTTTCAATAACCTCATATGCGTGTGAAATTTGGATAGTGAACAAGGAAGACCATAGGAGAATTGATGCATTTGAGTTATGGTGTTGGAGGAGAGTATTGGAAGTACTATGGGTTGCCAAAATAACAAACCAATCTATGTTGGAAGAAGTACAGTCATGATTCTCCTTGGAAGTCAGGATGGCAAAACTTCATCTCTCATACTTTGGACGTATGATCAGGAGGGACTAGTCCCTGGAGAAAGATACCATGTTTGGTAAAATGAACGGTTGGAGAAAAACAGAAATATCCTCAAGGAAATACATTGGCACAGTGGCAGCAGCAATGGGCTCAAACATATGAGTTTGGGCAGGACTGGGCAGTGTTTTGTTCTGTTGTGCTTAGATAGGGTCACTGTGAGTCAGTACCAACTTGGTGACACTTAACATCAACAATAACGTTGCACTTTTAGTTTCTGCTACTAGTTTTGTGGTGATACCTGTGATGTCTCTGATAGGTAATGTTTTGTTTCAACCTGACTGGGCTAGGACTCCCATGGTTTTGCAGTTGAATTGTACCTGTACCCCATGTTGTGATTTAATGTAATAAAACAATAAAAGGATTAAGGGTGGGATACATCACTCTTGGAATCCCTTTGTGCCACTATAGGATAAATTAGCTCAAGGTTGGCAGTTCAAAACTCCCAGCAACTCCTGAGAAATCCTGTACATGGTCACTATGAATTGGGACCAAATAGATGGCACTTAACAACAATAACAATGACTCTCCCTACCACCCTGATCCAATTTATGGGAGATTCCCAAAGGTGTGGCATGCAACTCATTTTATTTTAGAAGAGATTAAAGAGAAGGACTTGAGTAGAAAAAGGAGACCTTACTGCCACCAAGGCAGAAGAGCTGGTGTGGAGTATATCCTTTGGACCTGGAGTCCCTGCACCAGGAAGTTGCTAGATCCTGGGGAAGAATGATTCCAAGGGGTATGGAGAATCCAAGAAGTACTGGGATTCCAGATGCTAGAAGGAGACAAAGACCTTCACCAGAGCCAACAAAAAGAAAGCCTTCCTTAAAGCAAGCACTCTGAATTTGAAATCTAGTTGTTGGTTACAAATTGGGCTGTGTTCGCAAGGTCAGCAGTTCGAAACTACCAGCTGCTTCGTGGGAGAAAGATGAGGCTTTCTGCTCCCGTAAAGATTTATAGCCTCGGAAACCCTGTTCAGAGTCGCTATGGGTCGGAATCGACTCAACAGCACTTAATAACAACAACAACATACTTATAATTATCTTCTGCTGCTTCCATTTCATAGTCCCTTCTCCTTCAGTAAGCACCTTAGCTAGTTGAAGTTCCTTATCTGGTGGGTTGACCCAGACCTTTCTTTCCAAAAGTCCTAGGTCATTAGCAGTTTTGTTGGAATTGTTTGCTATCATTTTCCATTAAATCTTATCACAAAATTTGGTGTACTAAGAGGCATACTGGGGAATATCTGGATTCCAGATATACTCCTCCTCACTTCCATGTGTAGCTGCAATCTAATTTCCCCTTGAAGCTCAGAACCAATGACCACAAAGCCACCCCTTTGCTTATTGAGTCACTGGAATTCAATGTGGCCAGGGGGCAGTTTCAGTTTTTAGGTCAATGAAATATCCCTTTGTGGAGGTTTCCCTTCAGTCAGAGGGTCTAGATTTAGAGCTTTCTTCCTTGGCTCACTGCCTTTATGAGTGGGAAATGTCTGTAAATTTTCCATGCTTTGGCTTCCCCCTATGTAAAGTGAAGATAATAGCACTTACCTCACACCTTCTTTTAAAGATCAGTAAGGTAAGTGATACATAGTAAGCCTTCAAAAATGTTATAGAGTATTTTTACTATCTGTATATATGAATTGCCATGCTGCTGAAGAATATTGAATAGATCATGGACTGCCAGATGTTCCTGAGAAGCCAAGATGACCACACTTTGTCTCTCATACTTTGGACATACTATCAGGAGAGACCAGTCCCTGGAGAAGGACATCATACTTGGTAAAGTGGAGGGTCAGTGAAAAGGAGGGAAACCCCTAATGAGATGGATTGGCACAGGACTGGGCATTGTTTTGTTCTTTAGTGCATAGGGTCACTATGGGTTGGAATATCGACTCCAGGGCACCTAACAACAATAACAGCCAGAAGAACAAACAAACCTGTCTTAGAAGAAGTAAAGCTAGAATGGTCCTACAAGCAAGGATAATGAGACTTTGTCTTCTTACTTTGGCCATGTTATCAGGAGAGGACCAGTTCCTGGGGAAGAACATCTTGTTTGGTAAAGTAAAGGGTCAGTGAAAAGAAGAAGGCACTTAACAAGATGAACTGACACAATGAGCTGCAGTAATGGCCTCAAACGTAGCAACAATTGTGAGGATGGCACAGGACAGGGCAGTGTTCCATTTTGTTGTACATAAACTTTCAGTGGCACCTAACTACACATATTTGAGACTACCTCAGAGTGTCTAAATTAGCAATAAGTAAACATTAAAGTTAGGCTGCTAAGCTGGTCTGCCTTACACCAAAGCTGCATCACACCATTGCCCAGGAATTTGTCCAACAGCTAGACTGTAATTCAAGGTCTGACCAGTTTTCCACAATGACTGAGTCTTTTGTGCCCTCCCTTTATCCTCACTGACACTATCAGTGTCAGACTGGTAGAATAATGGCAAAGGGGGATTAAGGTTGCAAATGGCATTAAGGTAGCTAATCAGATGGCTTTGACATTGGAAGAATATTCTGGAATATCCCAAGAGCTTGTTCTTAAGACTCACAGAGAGAACCAGAACAAAGGCAGCATGAGAAGGAGTCAACTTAGCCTTGCTGAAGGAAGCCATGGAATGCAGGTCGCCATTAGAAATAGAAAGAGACAAGGAAGTGGACTTTCCCCAAGATCTCCCAGAAGTAATACAACCCTATCAACACCTTGATTTTAGCCTAATAAGACCCATTTTGGATTTCTGATTTCCAGAATTGTAAGATAATAAGTTGTACTGCTGAAGTCATTGAGTTTGTAGTAGGGAACTAATACACAACCCTTGCTCTGGCCTGGCCCCACCTCAGTGTTGACAATGAGCTGCTGCTGCTTCCTTCTGCTGGTCTGCTTTTCTCTTGAAGTAAGAAGGGCTAGCTGGGTACAAAGTCAGAAGTCGCAGAAGTCTTGGTATCTTTGATGTCTTCAGGCTCCTTTCTGTCCATTCCTTGGGGTTTTCAAATGCCGTTGGTACGTCTGTGGTGTTCTGCTGATGAGTCTTGCCTGGTACTCCAACTTGTTTGAGTTGGCTTGGTTATTTGTCCCCACCCACCCTATGTTTCTCAGTGGATGGGGCCCATCCCAGAATGCCTTTGCCCTTATGGAGGTTCCACAATGACCTGGGATCTATATCATACTTCTACATGCATCCACTCTGGCCAGGGCACAGCGGAGATGCCTGCCTTCTTCTGAGACAGAACTCTTCTTTACTTTGCATTCACATGGGCTAGCCAGCAATCCATTCTGCTTTCTCATAAGTCAAATGGTAGGGTGTGCACTGGACTGCTAGGGTCAGCGGTTCAAATTCACCAGTTGCTTCTTACATGGGCTAGCCATCAATCCATCCTGCTTTCTCATAGGTCAAATGGTAGGGTATGCACTGGACCTTAGGGTTGTCAGTTCAAACCCACCATTTGCTCCTCAGAAACTCTACACAGAGTTGCTGTGAGGTGGAACTGACTTGATGTCACTTAACAACAATAGCAACTTATCTCACAGAGTTCAAATTTCAATTTAGTTCACACATAACTAGAGTAAATATAATAATGACATAGATCTTGAGTCCTTTGTGCTCCAGCTATCTTGCCAAGCATTTTATGTGTTAATTGAATGCTCTGAACAAACAGTTCTTACAGTTAAGGAAACCAAAGGAGCTGGGATTTTTTTTTTTAACTGTATTTAAAAATAATATTTTGAGCTAAATGTACACTTATATTCTGTGCTTTTGTCCTTCTATGCTGTTTGGGTCAACTAAAAAGTGATGCAACAACTGATCTTTGTGCAGTAAATTTCCATTGAATTTACCAATAGAAATAATAACCAAGGAAGAAATCTGACGTCAATTAAAATAATGCAGAGTGAAATCTTCCGGAGACAAAAACTGGAAGAGAACATCTGTAGGGGACATCAACACTGAAAAAATTTTATACAAGTTGATGCAAATGGTCTGTGTAATGTTATTATTGTTATGAAGTGCTGTTGAGTGGGTTCCAACTCATAGTGACCCTGTCTAGGGTTTCCAAGACTGTAAATCTCTGTAGAAGCAGAAAGTCTCATCTTTCTTCCATTGAGCAGTTGGTGGGCTCAAATTGCTGACCTTGTGGTTCAAGTCCAGTGCTTACCCTCAAGTCGTCATACTCTGTTCTGTAATAGTATTCAGGATGTAATTAAGCTGTCCACAGCTGAAATCATTTATGGTAAAATGTTTTATAGATACAAAACTGACAATAGAATTAAATTTTCTTTACAAAATTGAAAATTAAAAAAAAAATTCAATAGGAAAATTATATTTGGTATGAATAAAACCAAAATATAAAAATTGAAATATAGAAACTTATAATGTTGTTGTTGATAATTGCTTTGGAGTCAGTTTTGACTCACAGTAACCCTATATAGGGTTACTGTGGAGCAGCTGGTGGGTTTGAACCACCTATCTTGTGGTTAGCAGTCCTGAGTTTATCCTACAGTGCCACACCAGGACTATAAAGTTATAATAAGTATAATTATAATTTGTAAAAATAAAGAAATCCTTGTTTGATAAGCCAATCTTCCATTGTTAAATGATATAGCAGAAAGAGAAAAAAAGTGATCTTGATTAAATTTTTAGTAAAATCAAAATCAAAATGGGGGAAAACTATGTAACTGTGTTGTATAGAAAATTGGTCAAGAAATTAAAATTAGTTTAATGAGATTTTGTTCCTGAAAATATTCTCCTGGTGAAAATGTATTAATATTGGTAGAATTTTATTTTTTAATTTTTTTCTGTTTATAAACCCAGTAGAAGGATGCATCAACAGGAGTTCAGTGCAGGAACAAACAAAAACACTTTAGATATTTCATGAAGAACAGGATTTAGTGCAAGGAGTGAGATGCTTAGACTAAAGGAGTAAAAGTCAGGGCCATCACTACTTTTTGTAAGCATGCCTCTATAAATTGTAATCTAGAGGCAGAGGAACAGGAATTCTAGACCATTGCAAAACTCACATCTGCAGAAGCTTATGTTTCAGTCCCTGGTGCTGGAGGAATGATACCTTTGCCTTCTTTCAAAATCTCTTGAAATTCCATCTATTAGAAGAACCTTGCAGGGTAGTGGGTTTCACGCTGGGCTGTTAACTGCAAGGTCAGCATTTTGAATCCATCAGGTATTCTGGAGAAGATGAGGCTTTCTGCTGCTGTAAAGATTTTACAGCTTTGGAAACCCTATGTCTTTATTTTTATTAAGTGCTGTTGAGTCAGTTCTGACCCATAGCAACCCTGTGTAGAGTTTCCAAGGAGCAACTGGTGAGCTTGAACCGTCAATCTTGTGGTTCAAACCGACTTTGCAGGCCAGTATATTAGCCCACAGTGCCACAGCAAGACTCCTTGGAAACCCCATACAGTGTCACTACGTGTTGAAACCACTTTGATGGCCCACAGCCAGTCAGCCAGCAAATCATAGTTCTGGGAAATGTAGCTTTCAGATGTCTAGTTCCTGTCATTCATTGGAGAGCATAGCAAGGGGTAAGACTATGAGGGGGCTTCAGAATGTTCATGGACATATTCCATTATCTTTTCATTCGATTTTCCCACAAACTTTTTGAAGTCCCTTGTATATGCTAACCACCTTTAATATCCAGAATGATGCTGCGGTTGTTTTTCAGTGCCATCGAATTGGTTCTGACTCGTAGTGACCCTGTATAGGGTTTCGGAGGAGCAGCTGGTGGGTTTGAACCGCTGACTGTGCAGTCCAAACCGACCTTTCTGTCCAGTGCTTATCCAACAACACCATAACAAAACTCCAAATATCCAGGGTGGGTAGGTCAACCAAAGACAAAAAAAAAATGTTATGGAGTACAGAGATGGGTGGATACAGTGCTTGCCCTCTCAGAGCTCAGATGGATGAAGGAAGTTAGAGTCAGAGACAAAATCTCTCATAGAGCATGGCCATCTTTACGAAAAGAGTAAAACTCGCACTGGGGAGGGAGCCATTTGTATTGCCTAAACAGCTGGAGTCAATAATCTTGAGTTGGGTGTTAAAACATGGCTGCATTCACCTGGTGGAGAAAGTCAGGACTTGTCAAAAAGGAAACAGTCTGAGTAGTGTTCTGGCCCTGTCTTCTGTGTTTGGACATACTGTGTGACTCAGGGGACCTACGTAAGATCTCAGGCATGCAGTTGGGGTGCATGGTTGCATGGTCAACAGGACCAAGTTGTGACTGTTGGACATCTCAAATGACACAGCAATGTGGACCCAGCAGAGTGGCAGGTGGAAGCACTGTGGAACTTGCCAACATGGGACTTGGTGAGCAGAACTAGACTCAGTAATCAGGTTAGAAGAACATTCTGGGCCAGGTTCCCCAGGGGCATTGCTCTGCAGGGCTGACTGCAATCCCTTCCTCCTAGCATACTTTAGCCCTTTATTGTAGATAATCCGCTCTCCAAAACCGTGTTCTGCTTTTGGGCTCTAATGTCCCAAACCTCCAACAAGTAAATGCATTATATAATCTTTTGGATTTTCCAAATCCACATACCATATTAGTAGTTCCTGGTGTACATCTGCTTCAGTGGTTGCAGCATTGAGAGATGAGTTAGATTTTCCCAAACATAACTAGATTCTATTTACCACAGCTCTCTAGGAGTACCTCACAGGTAGAGAGCTCCAGACCAAGACCAAGACCAAGACCAAGACCAAGACCAAGCTTGGAGAAGAGCTGGCTCAGTTGATAGTGAAATTGAAAGAAAAACAGATCACAAAAGCAGATGACTGCTGGAAACAGAGCTTACTGAGGTCATTCTCATTTGACAACTCTGTAAAGTGGACATAAGTATTCTCATTTTACAAATGAGGGAACGGAGTCTCACTTAGTAGAATGTAGACTTCAACTAAAGTCTCTGTTTCAAAGTATAGTGCTGGTCCCACTAAGCCATGTGGTAAACCCCTCATTTGATCTGCTTTGCAACTTCCCTTTGCTGATTACCCTGGGAAGAATGTCACCTTCTGTTGGTCTGTCATCCTGTGGTGGCTTGCATATTGCTATCATGCTGGAAGGTATGCCATGATATTTCAAATACCAGCAGGATTACCCATGGCAGACAAGTTTCAGGGGAGCTTCCAGACTAAGACAGACTAGGAAGATACATATGGAAATTACTTTTAAAAACTAACAAGCCAGTTTCTGACTTTTTAATTTGCCTGATATATCACCACATGGAACTGATCACTTGAGGAAGACATCATATTTGGTGAAGTGAAGGGTCAATGAGGATGACGGAGACTCTCTGTGATGAGAGGATTGGCCCAATAGATTCAATGATGAATTATGCTGGCAATTTTGAGAATGATGCAGAAATGGGCAGCATTTCATTCCATTGTGCATAATAAGCTCACCATGAGTTGGAGTCGACTCAGCAGGATGTGTCAACAACTAGCTTCTAAACAGGGACAGTTTTAAGAGTGACAAATGATAACCTAGAACGGATATCAGGACAACAGGTGTCAACTTGCCTCTTCCAAATTGGACTGTATGGTGACTTTAGGTATAATGGGCAGAGTTGGAGTTGGAGTGGGGGGAAATTGCATGCATGTCATTTATCTAGAAAAACAAGGACACGGGAAAAAGACCTGTCCTCGGAACAACCTAGGGATAGAGTCCAGAGTACAGTCTAGTCCTAGGCATTTCTGAGATGATAGGGGTTGTTTTCCATCCTGCTTACAGCTGACTGCTTTGATATCATCCATGGAGGACTCCCACCTGAGTGCTTAGTTTCCCTACTAGGCAGCTCCCTACTCCCCCAAATTTATTTTCCTTACTATAATCTCCATTAATATTCTGGTCTGAGCTGCGTCCTGTAAAGACATACCAGGAAACTCTGCCTGGATTAACCAAGCAGAGTGAGACTCTCAGGGGACAAAAGACATCCAAATCTTGCAGGTGTAGGCTGAATCCCAAGGCTTCGTGGAGGAAGCAGAGCCCAGAGGTTTCCAAGGATATGCACACTCATTCTCTTTCTCTCTCTTTCTTTCCTCGAACATAAAAGTTTCCCTTTACCAAAGGACCTAAAGAGATATTTCACCAAAGAAGAGAAAAAATGGTGTACTATCACACAGGGTTGTATTCTTTCACTATACTTATTCAACCTGTATGCTGAGCAAATAATTCGAGAAGCTGGGTTATATGAAGAAAAACGTGGCATCAGGATTGGAGGAAGACTCATTAACAACCTGCAATGCCAAAAGAACCAACAGATCCATGTTGGATGAAGTGCAGTCAGAGTGCTCCTTGGAAGCAGAGATGGCCAAACTTCGTCTCTCATACTTTGGACATATTGTCAGGAGGGACAAGTCATTGGAGAAGGATGTCATGTTTAGTAAGGTGGAAGGTCAGAGAAAAAGAGGAAGACCCTCAACGAGATGGATTGGCCAAGTAGCAGTATCGATGGACTCAAGCATGGCAACAACAGTGAGGTTGGCCCAGGATTGGGCAGTGTTTCGTTCTGCTGTGCATAGGTCACTATGAGTTGGTACTGACTTGATGGCACCTAACAACAGCAACATCGCATGAAAGGACATTGTTGGTTCTTTTGGTAGCCCATGGCACTTTCAATATTCTCCTCTAACGCCATGACTCAAAAGCATCAATTCTTCTATGGTCTTCCTTATTCACTGTCCAGCTTTTGCATGCATATGAGGTTATTGCAAATACCATGGCTTGGGTCAGGCACACCTTAGTCTTCAATCTGACATTTTGCTCTTAAACACTTTAAAAAGGTCTCATGCAGTAGATTTGCTTAATGTAATACATCATTTGATTTCTTGACTGCTGCTTCCAGGAGTGTTGATGATTGATTCAAGAAGAATGAAGTCCTTGACAACTTCAATCTTTTCTCCATTAATAAGAATGTTGTTGTTTTTTTAATGTTTCATTGTGAATTGTGTGATAGTTTACATGGGAAAACATTAGTTTTCATTCATTATATCGTATATCATTTCATTGCCATGGTTACAATCCCCTCCATGCATCATCAACCAACCAAAGGGTATACACTACAAGCCTGCTCCCCAGTCATCAGCACACAGCCCCTCTCCCTCTCTGTGTCTAAAGTCCCCAACTGCTCCATCTCTCCATGTCATTGTCTCTGCCTCCATCTCAGGCATCACTGCTTCTCTGGGTAGGGTCCCACTCTCCGCTCTTCTCCCTTGATGGACCCAGGGACCTCTGCTCCTAGACTGAAAAGTTAATCACTCCACTCCGTGCTACAAAACGTCTACCTTTACATTTCTAACCCTCACAAGCAGTCCTGATAACAATTATTCACTATTGTATCACAAGAGATCCATCCGCATTTCATTTCATCAGCCTTGCCTAGACAGATTGGATACTACTCAGTGGAGATTCTACCTTCCAAGAATGTTGTTTATTGGTCCAGTGGTGGGGATTTTTGTTTTCTTTACATTGAGATGCAATCCATACTGATGGCTGTGCTCTTTGATCTTCATCAGTAAATGTTTTAAGTCCTCTTCACTTTCAGCAAGCAGGGTTGCATCATCTGCTTATTGCAGGTTGTTAATGAGTCTTCCTCCAATCCTGATGCCACATTTTTCTTCATAGAACCCTGCTTCTCAGATTATTTCTCAGCATACAGCTTGAATAATTATGGTGAAAGAATACAACCTTGTCACACACCTGTTTCAATTTAAAACCATTCAGTGTTCCCATGTTCTGTTTGAACAACTGCCTCTTGGTCCATGTACAGATTCTCATGAGCACAATTAAGTGTTCAGGAATACTTATACTTTGCAATGTTGTCCATAGCTTGTCATCAACCATACAATCAAAAGCCTTTGCATTGTCAATAAAGCACAGGTTAATCATCTTTCTGGTATTCTTTGCTTTCAGCCAAGATCATCAGACATCAGCAATGATATCCCTCATAAAACATCCTCTTCTGAATACAGGTTGAACCTCTGGAAGTTCTCTGTCAATGTATGCTTGCAGTCATTTCTGTATTACCTTTAGTAAAACTTTACTCTCATGGGATATCAAAGATATT
>NW_006408859.1:869545-905420 GCF_000296735.1 Chrysochloris asiatica | reverse complement strand
CTTCACTTTCAGCAAGCAAGGTTGTATCATCTGCATATCGCAGGTTGTTAATGAGTCTTCCTCCAATCCTGATGCCACGTTTTACTTCATATAACTCAGCTTCTCAGATTATTTGCTCAACATACAGGACTCCCATATGACCCAGGAGAAATCTGTGTCAGAAACAGACACATGTATACCAGCGTCAATTGCAGTACTATTCATAATAACCAAAAGGTGGAAACAGCCCAAATGTCCATCAACAGATGAAAGGATAAACTAAATGTGGTCCATGCATACAATGGAATATTATTCTGCCATAAAGAGAAATGAAGGCTTAGTATAGGTCACAACACAATGTTATGTGGAGAGAAATTTTTCAGTCAGAAAAGGACAAATATTGAATGATATCAGTAATGTGAAATACTTAGAATAAGCAAAGATTGTAGATATAGAATATTAGATTTTAATAGCCATTCTCAGGGAAAAGAAGAGAGGTATCATTTTTTAGGTAGCACAGTTTTTGTTTATGGGGATGGAAAATTTGGCAATGAATATTGGTGATGGTTGTACAACATGATCAACGTAGTTGGTTTTATTGAACTGTACATGTGAAAATTATTGAATTGGTAAGTGTGTTTCTTATATCCTTACAACAGTAGAAATGTAAAAAAACAGCAATAGAAAAAAAAAAACAAACAAACTGACTTTGCAGTCCAGTGCATTAACCCACAGCACCAAGCTAAAAACCTTTAATGCCATTGAAGGAACCATTCCTATGACTTGGTGTCATAAGACCCTTAAGACCTAGGTTAGGTTTCTGCCTTTGCTGTTTATAGCTGTGTGACTTGTGAAAATCATTACAGTTCTCTGAGGTTCAATTTCAATATCTGTAAAATATCAACTATTAGTTCCTTGAATCATTGGAGGATCCACTGGTTACACTGGTGTGATTATGATGATGATAATGATAAAAGATTAAGTTGTGAAGATGATACTGATAAAGATGACGAGGACAAGAATGTTGGTGATAATGACAATAATGATGAAGATGATGATGGTGGTAATGATGAAAAATGAGAATGCCAAAAATTGAGGATAACATGGGAATTATCTTCAGCTATATGAAGAGCTGACAGAGATACAAAGTAAATATAATTGGCCTAACTCCTAATCAGCCTATGGAAGGAAAAATCTGTTACTTGAGTACCTGCCATGTTTTAGAGTTACTGCTACCAAGACATTTTCCAATATTCTCGTGCTTCATCATGGTGACTCTGCAAAGTCTGCAGAAATTTAAGCAAGACAAAGTGATTTTCCCAAAGCAAATTGACAGGGAATTGCCAGCGGTTCAAGCCAGATTCAGATGAGGATATGGAATGAGGGGTGGATCTTGGCTGAAAGCACAGAATACCAGAAAGATGTTTACGTGTGCTTTGCTGACTATGCAAAGCTTTTGATTTTGTGGCTCATGACAAGCTATGGACAACGTTGTATAGAACGAGTATTCTAGAACACTTAATTGTGCTGATAAGGAATCTGTACTTAGACCAAGAGGCAGTTGTTTGCCCTGAAAAATAAGACACTGAATGGATTAAAATTAGGAAAGCTGTGCACCAGGGTTGTATTCTTTCACCATACTTATTTGATCATGCACTGAGCAAATAATTCGATAAGCAGAATTATATGAAGAAGAATGTGGCATCAGTATTGGAGAAAGACTCATTAACAACCTGCAATATGCAGATGATACAACCTTGCTTGCTGAAAGTGAAGAGGACTTAAAACACTGATGAAGGTCAAAGACCACAGTCTTTGGTATGGGTTGCACCTCATTGTAAAGAAAACAAAAATTCTCACCACTGGACCGATAAATAACATCCATATAAATGGAGAAAAGACTAAAGTTGTTAAAAGACTCTATTTGCTCAGATCAATCATCAACACTCATAGAAGTGGCAGACAAGAAACCAAACCACATATTGTATTAGGCAAATCAGCTGCACAAAACCAAAAATGTCAGCTCAAGGACTGAGGTGCGCCTGACCTGAACCATGGTATTTTCAATAGCTTCATATGCATGTGAAAGTTGGACAGTGAATAAAGAAGACAGTAGAAGAATTGATGCATCTAAGTTATGGTGTTTGAGGAGAATATTAAAAGTAACACGGACTGCCCAAAGAATTAATAAATCTTTGTTGAAAAAAGTACAACCAGAAAGCTCCTTAGAAGCCAGGATGGCCAGACTTTGTTTCTCATACTTCAGACATATTATCAGGAAGGACCAGTCCCTAGAGAAGGACATCATGGTTGGTAAAATGGAGGGTCAGAGAAAAAGAGGGAGACCTCCAATGAGATGGATTGGCAAGGTGACAGCAGCAATGGGCTCAGGAGTAGCAATGATTGTGAGACTGGCACATAACTAAGCAATGTTTTGTTCTGATGTGATAAGATCGCTATCAGTTGGTACCGACTCAATAACAACATATGGGCTTAAAAATGGCAGAACAAGGACTAAAGCCTTTCTGGTTTTATAAATTCTTGATCTTTATAGTCATCATTTCCTTATATAAGGAAAAACATTCCCGTGCCAATAGAACGAGATGAGTGTGGGAAATATCACTGGAATGTCCAGAAGCTGTACAAACAGCTGCTTTTGAGGATTATAATCTGGTGGACTGAAACAGATAACCTCCTGATCCTGATAGCGCTAATTGAATGACAGAAATGCATATATACATATAAGGGGGTTTCAAAAAGTTTGTGGAAAATGGAATGAAAAGATAATATAGTTTTTCAAAAAACTTTTTAAAGGTCCCTTGTGCATACATGCCCCATTGATATGTGTATCTATGTCCTGGAAAGGCAAATTGGTTTTATGTGTTTGGAAATATAAAGTGGTAGTTAAGACCAGAGATGTTAGCATGCAAATCCTGGCGCTATATTTTACAAATTGGAGCAGGGAAGATTCTGAGAGGATAAGGTACGGGCCCAAGAATACACAGGGAGATGGTCAGCAGCAGCACCAGCTTCAGAGCCCAGGCATCATCATAGTCTTGCCCTAAGAGACCAAGCCCTCACTGAGGATGCCACAGGCATCCACATTACCTCTCAGGGCTCATTCTCCTCCATACCTGCTAAACTGGTGGGCTGGCTGTCACTCAGGAGCCCAGAGGCTGTTAGTGATGTCAATGCTTGGAACTTCTTGTTCTTAGCCTGGTTCCTTCCTCAGAATCAACCAGAATCCTAGGAAACTGGCATTGGTGATCCTCAAGAGTACAAGGTGGTAGGTATACTGCCATGTCTTCGAAGGCAACTGGGCTACACAGATGATCTTATCGACACTGCAATAACAGCTTGGTGAAGCAGGCAGGGCAGGGATAATTAACTCTTGTTTACAGATGAAGTAACTGAAGTTTACTGAGGTTCCATGCTGGTCACTCCCCGCTGTGGGCCTCGGGTTTTCTTACCTGGGCAATAAGGCCTTCTCTAATTCCAGTTGTCTATGCTTCTATCACTTGCCCAAAGTCACAACTAGTTAAAAGCAAAGTAAAAATGAAGACAGAGGTCTTAGGACATCTATGTAGTCATCTTGAGTGTATGTGGTAAAATATATACAACAAAACATTTGCCATTTCAACCATTTTATGTGTGTAATTAAGTGACATTAATTACATTCACAATGTTGTGCAACCATTGATTTTCAATAATCTTTTTAAAATGAATAAGACTTTATTTTATGCCCAACATTTTTATTAACACACATGTGAAATAAGTGTTTTGGTAGTCTCCATTTTACATGGAAGGATACCATGTAGACAGGTTGAGTAACTTGCTCAAGGCCACATGGGTACTTACGGGTACATGGGGGCAGAGCCAGTATGGTGGCCTCAGCTGACTTTCAGAGGCTGCACCCTTCGCCCCCGGCAACACTACCTCTCTGTTGTGTGTGGCCCTATGGACGCTGCACTCATGATTTCACGTGGGTGTGGCTGGGAAGAAGGCTATGTCTGCGTTGAAACCACTGAACGCAGTGACCTGGTCGTTTTGTTTTCTCAGCTGAAACGCCAACACACAGTGAGTCGATATTGAGTCTGGCATCATCCTCATGATCCCTGGAGTGCTTGTGGTTTCCCAGGGCAGCTGTGGTCCTGGATGAAGTCACCAGGAGGGAGTGGTCATGATGTGAGTCCCTGGGAGGTAGGGACACTGGGAACCTCAGCTTGGGTGCTGGAGGGGTGCAAAATGCATGAGCCAGATCACTAGGATGAGCTGAGCAGCTCACAAGAGGCTCAGGGAGTGCAGTTAGGGGCATGGTGGGGTCCCTGATTTGATGTCCGTTAGCTATGTGACCTCAGGCAAGCAATCTAAACTCTCTGAGACTCGGTTTCTTCAGTTGTTAAATGCAGATAATAACAGCCCCTACTTTATAGTGTTGTGAAGACACAAATAACATCCATCTGGTTCAGCATTAGAATTTTCAGCTTCTATGTAGGAGACTTGGGTTAGTCTCAGTCAGTGTACTTTGTGGCAGCCACCATCAGTCTGTCATGATTCTGAACAGGTCTCAAAGGAGCTTTCAGACTAAGACCGACTAGGAAGAAAGATCTGGTGCTCTACTTCTGAGACTTAGCCAATGAAAACCTTATGGATCACCAAGGTCCCGTCCATAACCAGAACTAACTGGGCAGCATTTCCTTCCACTGTGCATGAGGTTGCCGTGAGTGAGGGCTGACTTGTCTACAGCTAGCAACAACCATATTTATACCCTTAAGGGATTTACAGACATAAGTCATACAAGAAAATTGATTCCGTGCGTTTAAAGCAAGTGTCAGAGGGTAAGTAAAAAATTACCCACATTCCAGTTACATTGAAACCCCATCCACGTTCACGACTGGTGACAACATTGAGCATGCATGTGAAATGATTTTGTCGAATACATAAGTGATAGTGGATTATGTGGCAAATCATATGCAAACCAGCCATGGCTCTGCCTATGAAATAATCCACCACAGACTTGGGTTTCAAAAACTTGATTGAGATGGGTACCAAAACAACTCTTGGACGAGCACAAACACAAGTGTTTGGATATTTTCAAACAAAATTGGGACTGACACTCAGAAGAAGGTCAAAGTGTCTTTAAAAAATTGTTACTTGTGACCAGACATGGATTAATCACTACGAGCCTGAGAGTAAATGGCAGAGTATGGAATCAAAACATCCTCAACCAACAACCAATAAAAAGTTCAAACGTCAACCACCTGCTGGAAAATTGATGCTGACAGTTGTCTGAGATTCTCAAGGGCTAGTACTGAAACATTATCAGGAGAAAGGTTCAATAATCAACAGTGTTCATTACAGTGAGATACTCACTGAAGAACTAAAGCCTAAACTTTGGATTAAGCACAGAGGACTGCTTTCCAAGGGCCTTGTGATCTTGCATGACAATGTGTATCCACACACCTCTGTCTACTCTGTTGACAGTCTGCAAAAATTTTTGTTTTGAGGTGTTAAGATCCTCCCTAGAGTCCTGATCTTGCTCCATCTGACTTTCACCCATTTGGTCCCCTGAAAGCAGCCCTTCGAGGAGATTATATCAAAAAGGATGTATTTATCTTTTCTAATAGTTGATTGAAAGAAATTCTACAGCCAGAGTGCAGATAATTTTTGATTCACCCTTTTAGCTTGAATGAAAAGTAAAACTTAGTGCAAGGGGAAATACACCGAGAGGTTCCAAGGCAAATCCTAAGGAGTTTGAAGGAGGAAAGACTAGAACAGATGAAGTGTATGTGGTCCAATTGCCCTGAATGCTCTGGATCCTTCCACCAGCAGTAGGGCCCTGGGTGATGTTCATGTCTCTGGGAACCCTGACCCAGCCAGCCTTCTCCTGAGATGGTCGAGCTTCTCCTTCCCATTTTTCCTTTCCATTCCTTCTTCTGTGCAAATTAGGATGCTCACCACTGTAACACACACATACACCCATGCACATGCTCACACACACAAACCCCACACCTCTCCACACCATGTTTTGTTTGAAGAACCACCAAGCCTGGGTTTTCCCTGGGAAGGGCCTGTCAGTCAAGAAGAGTGTTACCCAGAGCTAATGAGTAACTCAGAAGAGATCAAAAGATAAAAGTGATGCCTTTTATTAAGCTTGCAGATTTATTATAAGTGAGTCGGCAGGACCACACAGGTCTCCTGTCCCAGTGCAGGAAAACTGAATGTGTGTGTGGTCTGGAGCAAGACGGCGGCTGTGAGCTAATAAAGGCTATAATTGGCATCTCTTTTTCAGCAAAATCAACCGACCACCTTCTCCCCATTACTGTGCTCTCCACTTAGAGGGAGGGATGTAAAGGGGGGAAACTCAGCCTAGGGGAGGAACCCAGAGGTGGGAGGAGAAGCAGCTGGAGGTCTAGGGTTTGGATGTCTAGTGTCTCTGAAATTAAGGCCATCAGGGAGTGGGCGCTTCTTCCTGAAGCGGGTGCCTGGGTGGTATGTTTTAGAGGACCCCTATGGCCGTTCACAGGTTTCTTCTGAACGTCCCTCTCTCAGGCCAGAGGACGGGAAGCTGAGTCGTTCCACAAACTGGTGTCTAGTTCATTATGAGTGCTACTACTTCACTATGATAAATATTGTACAAAACAAATAAACAAATTTGTACATATTTGTTGTAGTTTTTTTTAAAGTTATAATATATTGAATCGACAAATTTGTACTACCTATGTTTTTGCAGCAACCGCAATAGTAATACAAGTTGTAACAGTTGGCTTCAACTCCCACAATCCCTAAGTTGCAAAAGAAAGATGGGCCTTATGTGTCTGTAGCTCCATGTGCTCCTCTCTGCTGAAGGGTGACAAGTGGTTGGTGTTGCCTTGGAAGCTTTACAAAATGACCTTAGGTCTTTTCTGGACATTGATGTCAACTCTAGGTCAAAACAGGGCACTTGACCTCACTTCTTGACCCCTAGAAAACCAGCTGTATTAAATGAGACTCCTCCTTCACAAAATGGTTGTCTCCCCTGCTTTGTATATCCTTGGGCAAGTCAGAATTCCTCTGGGCCTTAGTTTTGTCATCTGTATAATGAGCAGGTAGTGGTGCCTGAGATGGAGGCCTTTTCTAGCTCTGACATTTGAATTTGGACCTCTTAGCCAGGCCCATCTGTAACTCAGGTCCCTGCAGGAATGCCCCCCTGCTGCCTATGCCAACCCAGACCAGCTTTACCTCTGTCCTTCAGGCCCTCCCCTGCCACTTCCCACTCCTTCCCCAGCTGTCTCCCCATCTGCACAGCGCCCACCGTGTGCTTTAGAGTCTGGCTAATTCTGCATTGGCAAACCCACAAGTCTGATAATTCCATCTCCCCACCCCCACCCCAACATTCCTTGGCAGGCTCCTCTGAGACTCCTCAGATATTTAAAAGCCAAGAACTGTTGTGAGCTCATGCTCTGTTTCGGCTTCGTTACTTCTAGAAAGCAGGCTTCACTTATTCATGCGCTATAACTTATTGCTGCAAGTAGCTGAATCCAAGTGGACATTCTGGGACAGCTACACATCGTACCTCAGTCCAGGAGGCTTTACTTTCAGTGCTCTTTCATTATTCTATCTGTCACAAGATTTTACGTTTATGGCAAAACGAGCAGGTAAGTTGTTGCTCGTGCAAACATCAGTGCTCAAAATAAGTTTTGGTAGATGGAGAGAGGATCAGGAGAGAATCCAGAGATGGAAGAGATGATAAATGCTAACATTACTTATTGCTAGCTGTCATTGAGTTGCCCCCAATTCATGGTGACAACTTGTACAACAGAAGAAAAATGTTGCTGAGTCCTGAGCCATGATTAGTTGCAGAGCAGCTCATTGTATTCCACAGTGTTGTCATCAGCTGGTTTTGTAGGTAGATTGCCAGGCCTTTATTCCTACTCCATCTTTTTAGTCTGGAAGCTCCACTGAAACCTATTTGGCATCACAGCAACATGCAAGCCTACACTGACATACAGGTGGTAGCTGTGCATGAGGAACATCGGCTGGGAAATTTACCCAGAACTCCCAGGTGCTGTGGTTGTTTTCAAGTGCTGTCAAGTCAGATTCAACTCAAAATAAAAGGCAAAAATACTACCCCGAAACACCACCGATCCTTAAGACCCTTGACCTAAGTCTTAAATGAGATACTAGAGGTAGTCATGTAAAGAGAGTGGCAGAATAGGAGAACATTCCTGGCAAGAAAATATTGTGACTATAAGAGTGGAGACAAATTATAGCACAGTGCTTTGACTACTGACAGGGAGTGATGAGAGGCCAGATGTCTGTAGGGACAAGACGACAGAGAGCCTTGTCTGCTGTAGTAAGAGTATTGGAGTGTATTATCAGAGCAACATTGAAAGACTTTGAACAAGAACATCATAAGAGTATCAGATCTGTATTTTATGTAGACACTTTGGCAGCTGTGTGAAGGACTGATTTAAAGGGACACCCATAGAAGTCATGACCAACAACATCATTGCACACCTGAGAGTGAGGTGGGGGTCGGAACTTGGGTGGTGGTGGTGGTGGTAGACAGGTTAGACTGGCTTCATGAAATAGTCAGGAAGTGGAATTACAGGACTTGGTAATGGGTTGGATGTGGAGTGAGTGGGATTAGGAGGCAAAATGACTTCTTAGCATGAGTGTTTAGAGAGCGCAGTGGGGGATCAAAAGAGCGAGAATATTCAGAGGGAGAGAGATCCAGTTTCAGATGCCTGTTGAGTTTCTAGGTGGAACTATCCAGCAGCCAGTTGAATACAGGCATCCTTGTTGGGCATGGTTCCAATATGCATGGATTTCAGTTATCACATACAAATAAATAACAGCAGTACCTTAACAACATGGTTCAACTTTCAGTTACCATAGTATATTTACTGTATTAACGTGAAACATATGCTCTTCCATCCACAAGTTACTATGCAAAGAACAGAAGCTAATATGGTCTATAATTTTTTTTTAATTTTAATTGTAAGATCCAAGCATTACAGAAAGCAAAAGTGAAGCCCCAGGTTATGTAAACACCTCTCCCACCTCATCACCTAAAAGAAATGGGACTTTCAGTCAAGTCCACAAACTCAATGCCTGAGAACATCTTCTAGCATCTTAAAAGTGAAGACTAGAAATGTATCAAGATGACTTGGGGGAGAATTTCCTGTTTTGTGCAAACAATGTGATTCCTGCCACACCTGACCTGGAACCCACACTCAGCACCCCAGAATCACAGAGAGAGATAAAAACAAAACAAAACAAAAAATCCCAACATAGAAAGGCAAATATCATATTTTCTGGACTGTGAACTACTAGGTTAGCAGTTCAAACCCACCAGTTGCTCCTTGGAAACCTTAGGAGCTGTGAGTCAGAATCACCTCTACAGCACTTAACAACAATAACAACATACCGTAACAAGTGTTTGGTGGCTCTTCTTGGTCTAAAGGAATGGGAGGGAAGAAAGACAGTGGGACTGAGGAGTGAAGAGGAGAGAGGGGCAATACAGGAAGGCAAAAGGAAGAATGAGCAATAGAAATGGCACTGACAGGAAGCCTCAGTTTCCATATCTGAAAAATGGGGCTATCCAGCCACTTCATGAGCTTGTTGAAAAACCTGAATGAGGTCATGTGTACAAGAGAGCTTTTTCCATGGTGAAAGGCAGTTCAATGCCAGATCATAGAGAGAGTCTTTGGGGAAAAAAAAGGAGGGAAGATGTTAAGAACATGGGACCCTGTTTTCCCACACCTCAGGAACCATGACAAAAACAGCTACAAACATTTCTTGAGCTCCTAATATATACAAAGTACAGTGCTACAATGATTACCTTCTATGTATTTTGTTCTGGAAACATATACACTCCACCTTTACAGGGGTCATCTGATTCAGCTTTCTGAGAGAATTAACAGCTCGGCCATTATCAGTGGACAGCACATTGATGGGAATGAATTTACCCAGAGGACAATGTTTCTCAGATTTGAGAGGCAAGAGGCAAAAGTTCCCAGGATAGGCGGGAGGCCAAATCAGTGGGAGATGAAGACCTAAGAAACCTGCAGGGTGGATGGAGTGTGACAGAAAGGTAAACCCTAGAATCTATAGAATCTAGGATTCTATACATAGAATCTATAGAATCTAGGACTCAGAATCCCCATTGGTCATCTCTGTGACTTTGGGCAACAATGTCACCTAACTTATGTCTACTTTCCTCTTCTGTAATACAGGGCTATTAATGGATTGGCCAAGTGCCAGTGTCAATGGACTCAAGCGTGGCAACAGTAGTGAGGTTGGCCCAGGATCGGGCAGTGTTTCGCTCTGCTGTGGTGCATACTGTTACTATGAGTCAGTACCGACTCGATGGCACCTAACAACAACAACAATAACATCCATAATGAGATTGTGAGGTGTAAATTCAACAGTACAGGTGCCATGTTTCCTGGAAGAAATGTTCGCTATGTACGACTAGGCTTTTCAAAAGGCAGGGAGCCTCTCCTCTGAGGTCACTGAGGAGGTCCTAGCAAAGAGACTTTCCAGACACCACCTCCCATGAAAATAGCAGTCAGGAAACAAAATGACATATTCACTGGGCAAATCTGCTGTAAAAGATCTCTTCAAAGTATTAATAAGCAAAGAGTTCAGGTCTAAGTCCTGACTCAAGCCATGGTGTTTCCAATGGCCTCATATGTGTGTGAAAGCTGGTCTGAAGAAGTATTGATGCAATTGAATGGTGGTGTTGGCGAAGAATATTGAATATAATCTGATTGCAACTTAAAAAAAAAAAAAAGCAAATCTGTGTTGGAAGAAATATAGCCAAAATACTCCTTAAAAGCGAGGATGGTGAGACTTTGATTCATGTGATTGGACATGCTATCAGGAGGGACGAGTCTCTGGAGAAGGACATCATATTTGGTGAAGTAGAGTGTTAGGGGAAAACAAAAGGGACCCCCTCAACAAGATGTATTGACACAGTGGCTGCCACAATGGGCTCAAAAGTAACAATTTTGAGGCTGGAACAGGACCTGGCAGTGTTTTGTTCTGTTGTACACAGAGTCACTGTGAGTCAGAGAGCTAACAACAACTCCCAGGGAGCTCCTGATCAGCTCAGCCCAACCCCCTGAGGGGCTTTCCCAACCACATGGTCCTTTCTGCCTCTGGTCTGTGGAGAGTCTGAGCTGTCCTTAATGTGGAATTCAGGACTGGGAAGCATAAAAGAGAGCCATAGGCTAATTAAACAACTACTAAACTTGATTCCAATTTTTTCTTTTCCTTCACCTCTTCCTTCCTACCTTTCTCCCTCCTTCTCTCTACTAAGGTTAGAGGACTTATTTGCCCAGTGGGAACTCTGGGCCTTGACCCAGATTTGATGAATTCCAAGACTTTGTTCTTCCTCCCATCCCCCATGTCCTCCTCCTCTATCCCTCCTTCTCATCCCCTCTCCTCCCCTCCCTTCCATTCTTCCATTTCTCTTCCCCTCTCCCTCCCTCTTTCTTTCTCCCTTCTTTTTACCCTCCCCCCTTTTCTCTTTCTTTTCCTTTTCCTCTTTTCATCTTTTCAACAATACTTATTGGACATTTACTCTAAACCAGACATATTTTTAGACTCAGGATGTAGCAATAAGCAAAAAATTGTCCCTACCCTCAAGAACCTTACATTCTAGCTAGGAGAGAGAGAGAAGGAAGCATAATATAGACTGATAGAGGGTGTGGGGAACCAATTAAAGAGGGGATGTGGATAGATAAAACATCAGAAAGTTTGGGAGTGCGCCATTTGAAGGAGGTTTGTCGGGGAAGAACTCATTAATAAGGTGATGCTTAAGCAGAGCTTGTTTAAGATTGATTTTATTGTTGCCAGCAGCAACCTGGCAACTGCCAACATCTAAACCCACCCATTCATTCTGTGCATAGATGCAGTTTTGTGTGTATCATACACATCTCCACATATGTAAATGCACACACATGAAGGTGTTTCATTTAGGTTGGTCTCTGGTATAGGAGCACCCTTGATCCCGTGACTGCCCACCCATGCTCCTAACTGCAGATCCCACTGCAGTGGTGGTGGTGGTGGGGGGCAACCTTTTCCTTCTTCTCCCAGAGACCTGTTCTGGGGACTGTGAGCCTCTCTCAAGGTGCTTGAAAAGGAGAGATGGAAAAGATGATAAATCGATCTTTGGGATCATTTTTCCTTCCTTTTCTCAGGGACACTTCAACATTCAAACTTTTTTTCTCATATCCCACCTACAGGGAGACTCCATCCTTGTTCTTATTCCCAAGCCCCCTTTCCAGCTCCTGGACTAAAGCTCTTTGGAGCATCGCCATATTTGGTTTTCTCCTAGAGAGATTCCCCCTCCCAAAGCTTTATCATCACCCCTAAGGTGCTCCTCTGTCTTTCCTCACAGAGATTCAGATGAAAGGGGAAAGAAAGAAAAAGAGAACAAAAGAGCAAAAAAGAGAAAGAGGGGCAGAGAAAGTGAGAATGAAGGGAAGGGAGAGAGAGAGAAAATAGAAGAGTCAAGGCTTTTCATTTTTGTGAATGGTGACAACAAGCCTTAGAAACTCTCAAAGGGCTGGGTTTTGCTTCAGGGAGTCATGCCTGGGCCATTAAGGCCTCTGCCATCTGTTCTGCAGCAAAACAGGAAAGAAAACCTGTCTGAAGTGACAGGTGGTAGAGAAGAAAGAGGTGGACAAGGGACAAGCCCTGAAGCTGGTTCAGGTAGTGGTGGAGGGAACAAAGATGGCAGGACCATTATGAAGACGTTTGGGGCGGGGCCTTTACCACCAAGAAGCCCTAGAGCCCCTCCCAGCTCTAGTTCTGCTGGAAGCCTTACAGGAACCCTCAGTGAGGCCTTGTGGGTGAGCTAGTTAGACAGGTTGGTGTTTGCCAGATATGTCCAAAGTTGGCCCACCTCAGGCAGAGGGAACATGGGCGCGCACCCTGCCCTCCGAAGCATTCACAACCACTGGGCCGCTGAGTCTCCTGAATGAAGAGAGGAAAACTGCCAAACTCATTTTTGCTCTGAAGTAAAAGAAAACCTAGTGTAAACACAGTGGGTTCTTTGAATTATCCACATGAAATATCTAACATGTTTAGCCTGGAGCAGATGAGATTTAATAAGGGAATATTCCCATGGTGATTTTATTGGAAATTTTAATAATCAGCTACCATTTGCTGAGTGCCCAGTGTTGTATCAGCTACTGGGCCCCACTCTAGGCTCCTTGCCATGAACTCTCCTCCCTGAAATTCCTGTACACACATCTCCCCACCCCACCTTCACCACTACCAACCACCACAACCGTCACCACCATCACCAATACCATTACCACAATCACCACCACCACCACCATCACCACCACTACCAATACTATTACCACCATCACCATCATGACATCACCACCACCATCATTACCATCATTACCATTCCCACCATCACCAGCATCACTACCACCAACACCACCACCACCATCACCACCATCACCACTATCACCACCATCACCACAATCATCACCACCATCACCAATACCATTACCACCATCACCACCACCATCACGACCACTACCACTACCACCATTACCATCACCACCACCACCATCACCACCATTACCCTTTCCATGAACTTTTCTCCCTAAAATCCCTGTATACACATCTCCCTCACCCTATCATCACCACCACCATCACCACTACCATCACCGCCATCATTGCTACCCCATACTCACCATCACCACCATAAATGCCACCAATCCATTAAGTAACTTACTCAAAGTCACCTGAATTGTAAGTATCAGAGTCAGAAAGCCCATGTCCTCTATTACTGAGAGGTCCTGCATTTCCTTGTTGATTTGGGGCTCCATGAGACAGGAGTAAAACTCCCCTGTAAGACTTCCTTCATGGGAGACTATCACAAGGTCTTTATTTCAAGGAGTCACTGGAGGAGCTTGAACCTCCAGCCTTTTTTCAGAAGCCAAATGCTTAAGCATTATGCTATCAGGGCTCCTGCTTTTCCCTACACATCAAAAACTAATCTGGCAAGCAAATCCAATCTTTTTTAGTGTTATTTTATAGAAGGCAAATTTGACAGCTTCAGTCTTATAGTTCAATTGCTTTTATTGAAATCTAAGCAATTCTTCAAGAATAAGACATTTCTGGAGGCAAATTGAAAGTTAAGCTACTTAAATCCCATTTAGGGGTACTAGGGTATGTATGGGGTAATGCCATACAAGTACTGTTCAAATCAAAAGTGTAAAAAACATTCTATGACTGTTTTACTTTTCAATTATATGTTGTTATATAAACATAACAACATTGGTGCAAACAAAATGATAAGGAATTCACCTTCAGTTTCACCTTTTCAATTCACTCCCACATTTATGAGGGAATGGCTGTAACACACTTAATTAGTTGGCCAGAAACTAATATAAGACAGGGCATCTAAACAGAATTTCTTAAAACTACAGGTTACAGGGATATATATGTTTCCATCAAATCCAGTTTGTCGGAAAAGAGAAACAGACACTGAATCATTGTCTCATGGTTAGGAACATTTTCCTGAATACTTTTCATCTCATTGCTGCAACGATCCCCAATGTTTCTAACTCTAATTATTTACCTCCTGTTGCATTTCTGACTTTCATGCTTTAAACCCTTGTCTCCCAGAACATCAGCCCTAGACAAGCCACTCTTCATTGTCTCTCCTAATACTATATGAAAACAAAACAAAGCAAGAAAGCAAACCTATTGCTGTCAAATCAATTCTGAGTCATGGTGCCCCCATTGGTTACAGAGTAGACTTGCCCATCAGTTTTCTGACTGTAATCTTTCACAGAAGCAGATTGCACGGACTTTCTTACCTTGTGCTTCTGGTGACCAACCTTTAGGTTAGTGAACAAGCACAAACCGTTTGTGCCACCCAGGAACCTTCCAAATACTATAATCACCTCCTAACTTCTCTCTGTGCATGCACTATTTCTCCTCCCCAATTAATTATCCATATTACAGTGAAAGCAATCTTTAAAAAAACACAAATCTTATTGTTTTTAGGATAAACCCCCAAATTCCTAACAACATCTATGAAGGGTACTGTTGGTTACCTACACAACAATTACTGCCTTTTCCCCTTTCCCATGACATATGGAACCTGGTTATGTTAGTTGTTGTTGTTAAGTGCTATTGAATGACTTCTGACCCATAGTGACCCTGTGGAGGGTTTCCAAGGAATGACTGGTAAACCTGAACCGCCAACCTGGCAGTTCAAACTGACTTAGCAGTCCAACGCATTAACCCACAGCACCACCCCAGGAGGGTAAGATTAAATACAAGCAACAGAACTCACATTGGTTTAAGTAATAAAGACCTTTAAACGTTTCATACTTGTTCCAAAGTTAGTATCACAGCTCAATAATGCTGTCAAAGTCCAAAACCCTTTTACTCTGTCATAGTCAGTATTTTGGTCTTTGGTCCTCTTGTCTGTCATCTCCTAGGTACAGAATGGCTGCTGCAGCTCCGGGTGTCACAACCAATTTAGCAATTGTGACAGAAAGCCTGAGGGAGGTGGTAAGGAGGTATTATTACTTCAATGGTTGTTGTTTTAAGTGCTGTCGAGTCAGTTCCCACTCATAGCAACCCTGTATAGGGCTTTCCAAGGAGCATCTTGTGGGTTTGAACTGCTGACCTTGTGGTGCACAGTCCAGTGCTTATCCTACAGGACTCCACCATGAGTCCTACCTCAGTGCTAGTCTCCTTTTATTAAAAAGAAGGGAAGAAATATTCCTCTCAAGTGTCCCAGCAGACTTCTTTTTGCACTTCGTGGGAATACTATGTCATTTGACTAACCTTAAAGTCAGCAGTTCCAACTCACCAGCCTCTCCAAGGGTGAAAGATAAGAGTGTCTGCTCTGGTAAAGATTTATAGCCTCAGAAACCCTAAGGAACAGTTCTACTCTGTCCTATAGGGTCGCTATAAGTTGGACTTCATTTGATGGCAGTGTGTGTTTTTAACTACAAAGGAACCTTTTTGTTGTTTTTGTTGTTAGGTGCCATCGAGTCGGTACCTTATGCATAGTGACCTTATGCACAGGAGAATGAAACACTGCCCGATCCTGGGCCAACCTCACCATTGTTGCCACGCTTGAGCCCATTGATGCTCCCACTTTGCCAATCCATCTCGCTGGGGGTCTTCCTCTTTTTCTCTGACCCTCCACCTTACCAAACATGATATCCTTCTCCAGTGACTGGTCCCTCCTGACAATATGTCCGAAGTATGAGAGATGAAGTTTGGCCATCTTGGCCTCCAAGGAGCACTCTGGCTGCACTTCTTCCAATACAGATCTATTGGTTCTTTTGGCAGCCCATGGCACTTTCAGTATTCTCCTCCAACACCATAACTCAAAAGCATCAATTCTTCTACAGTCTTCCTTATTCACTGTTTAGCTTTCGCATGCATAGGAAGGTTATTGAAAATACCATGGATTGGGTCAGGTGGCACCTTAGTCCTCAAACTGACATCTTTGCTCTTCAACACTTTAAAAAGAGCTTGTGCAACAGATTTGCCTAAGGCAATACGTCATTTGATTTCTTGACTGCTGTTTCCGTGAGTGTTGATAGTTGACCCAAGAAGAATGAAGTCCTTGACAACTTCAATCTTTTCTCCGTTGGTAAGAATGTTGTTTATTGGTCCAGTGGTGAATATTTTTGTTTTCTTTACATTGAGATGCAATCCATACCTAAGTCTGTACTCTATGATCTCCATCAGTAAATATTTTAGGTCCTCTTCACTTTCAGCAAGCAAGGTTGTCTCATCTGCATATTGCAGGTTATTAATGAGTTTTCCTCCATTTCTGATGCCACGTTTTTCTTCGTATAACTCAGCTTCTCGGGTTATTTGCTCAGCATACAGGTTGAATAAGTATGGTGAAAGAATACAACTTTGTCGCACACCTTTCTTAATTTTAAACCATTCAGTGTTCCCATGTTATTTTCGAACAACTGCCTCTTGGTCCAGGTATACATTCTTCATGATCACAATTAAGTGTTACAGAATACTCATACTTCACATTGTTGTCCATAGCTTGTCATGACCCACACAATTAAAAGCCTTTGTGTAGTCAATAAAGCACAGGTTAAACATCTCTCTGATATTCTCTGCTTTCAGTCAAAAGATGCATCAGACATCAGCAATGATGTCCCTTGTTCCACGGCCTCTTCTGACTCCAGCTTGAACCTCAGGACCTTTTCTGTCAATGTATGCTTATAGCTGTTTCTTAATTACTTTTAGTAAAACTTTACTTGCATGGGATATCAAAGATATTGTCTGATGATTTCCACATTCTGTTGGGTCACCTCTCTTTGGGATGGGCATGAATATGGGTCTCTTCCAATCAGTCAGCCAGATAGTTTTCTTCCAAATTTCTGGTCATAGATGAGTGAGTGCCTACTGTGTCGCCTCACTTTCTTGAAAGATTTCAATTTTTATTCCAAGGAGCCTAGGAACATGAAATTGAAAATCTTCTCTCTCCTCTACCTTAGCAGAATTGATGTTCTGTTAACAGGGCAGATGTGTGTGTGTGTGTGTCTGTGTATGTGGGTGTAGGGGTGGGGTGGGGATTAGCAGCATTTGCCACACATATCCACACTCCTCCCAACAGACCATGCTTCCAGAAAGCTACCTTATCCCTGCTCCAGTGTGGCCCAAGTGACCAAATGACAATTGCATCCTTCTTGCTACAAGCAGGTCACAGGGACATGCAAGGAGATTTGGAGGAAATCTTGGAAAGTTATTTCTTTAACTTTTCTGGGAGAGAATTTGGAAATAATCTTGTTCTCTTCATCAGTGGATAATTCTTTTTGACCCTGTAGCCATCTGTTTCTTGCTTGAAATACAGTGACACAGAGAGGAGGGACAGATCCAAGATAAATCAGAGAAACAGATGGAGCCTGTGGTAGGCGGTCTTTGATTGGCCTTCCATGGTTCCCACCACCTGATATTTAAACCACTGTATGATCTCCTTTTGAGTGTTGGCCTGACCTAGTGATGTGCTTCTAATGAATAGAATATGGCAAAAATGATGGCATATCACTTCTGAGATTAGATTATGAAAAGACTTTTCTCATATGCTCTCTCTCTCACACTTTATCTCTTGGTTCACTTGCCCTAGGGAAGCCAGGGCAACATTACATGTTGCATGCATCCCTATGGAGAGACTCACATGGTCAAGAACTGAGCTTCCCTCTCTAACAGGCCAAGAGACACTGAGGTCCTCAGTCCAGGGGCCAGTGAGGAAATGAAGCCAACAACCATGTGATCCTTCAGTGCTAGTCAAGTCTCTTTTTTTGGTGAAACCTTTTATTGTGAATTGAGTGAAGATTTGCAGAGAACATCATCAATTTTACATTGAGAAAAGCATACATTTCATTTCATCTCAATGATTAAAATCCCCTCCATGTAACAACAGTTATCCCACTTCCTCACTGTGGTTCTTATTTCCATTTCACTGTCCTTCCCATCCCATCTCAACTTTGTCCTTAGGTAAATGTTACCCTTTTGATCCTGAATGGTTGACTTTTCCATGTTGAGCATACTTACTAGTGTTGTTGTCCCCCTATACCTAGCTACTCTTTAGCTGAAAATTGGGTCATGAGGGGAGTTCTGTTTCAGACCTAATGGGTGGCAGAAGGCCATAGGCTCAGGTTTCTCCAGTTTCTTTCTGACCAGTAAGCCCAGTCCTTTTCTTTTTTTTTTTTTAATTTTAAGTTTTATTTTACATTTTCTCCCACTCTATCTGGGACCTTCTAATGTGATCCTTCTCATTGCAGTTGATAGTACCCAGGCACTATCTAGTTCTTCTGGTCTCAGAGTCATGGTGACTGATGTTCACATGTTCCATTGACCCATTGGGCTAGTTGTTTCCTAATTGATTCCCATCTTCAAATTTCATTACTCTTCTTTCTTCTGCACATGAACTAGTCAGGTCTTTTGATGACTGCAGTCTTGGACAGCAAGTTGACTACAACATCTCGAGAGATCAAGAGCTGGAAGTACCAAATCATTCATAAATTATTGACCTAGCACAATTGTGAGCTAATAAACGTTGATTGTTTAGGGTTAGGCTTTTGGGGAAATTTATTATACAGCAGTAGATAACTAATACAAAGTCATTTGATAAAGTTAATTTTCAGGGCTGCTTGTGTTTAGGACTTTTAGTTTTATGAAATAATACATTTTCTCATTGCTTAAGTCAACTTAGGTTGGGTTGCTGTTTTTGCAACTGATAAAAGGAAGACTGCATACTATCTTTTGGCATCTGAAAGCACTTTTCCTTTTGCTCTAGAAGTACTCCAGTCACCCAGGGAGGTTCTTCTAATCCCTCAAATCCTCATGTTCATTCCCACCTTTGGAGACTTGAAATCCCCACCATTCCACACCACTTAGCCAACTCTTCATTGTATCTAGTTAACTCTTTCTCATTTTTTTAGACTTTAGCCTGAAATTCCATGCCTTGCTAAACTTCCCCTTTGTTGTTGTTGTTGTTATGTGCCATCATGTCGGTTCCGACCCATAGCGACCCTGTATAGGGTTTCCGAGGGTGTAAGTCTTTACGGGAGTAGAAAGCCTCATCTTTTTCCTGCGGAGCAGCTGATAGTTTCGAACCACTGACCTTAAGGTTCACAGCCCGATTCGTAACCACTATGCCCCTCTAAATGATATCAAGTCCCCTTGTTAGGTACTTTCATAGCACTGTGTGGTTTTCTCCAGGGCATTTATTGCAGTGGATAACTACGTTTTGGATCATCATTTGGTGGTCTCTGTCTCCTTTTTTTTCTGTGGTGAAGTTTCATGCCTGCTTGGGCACTATGCACAACACAGTGTTAGAGCAGAGTAGACGCTCAATGAATTGTAGTTCAGTCAATGAACAAATATGTTGGAAATAAACATTTATTGCTTTATAAAAGGACCAGGACTCAATCTATAAATTGTGGAGTCATCAATAAAGAAAGGATATTTAAATTCTTGGGAGAGTGAAGTCTCACAGGAAAAATAGATGCAGGTGAAAACGAAACTTGAGGATTACCAATCTGTAGAGGCTGAGAGGAGAAGAGAACCCAATAGAAAAGTGAATGAGAAAACCTAAAATTCCAAGGACATTTGGCCATCCGGAGGAACTCAAAGTCTTTGATGGGTAGCAAGAGGTATGGGTGCAAAGCTGGGGCTCCCAGGATATCAGCCAGGTCAACAGGAGATGGTGAAAACCAAGTCAGTCTGCAGAGTAGCAGCTCAGAATGTTGGGCCCTGAGAAAGGCATGTGAGTGACTCTTTCTACTACAGCTATTGAGCCAACGGGGGTGAGCCCACCTCCTCATACCTGTTTCCCTGAGTCCTGCCTGTCAGCATAGAGATAAGACTGACAGTGGAAGTGTAGTACTTTGAAGGCAAATCACAGCATTTTTAACATGAAAAGGGGTTTTCTCCCAATGCAGATTCTAATTGCAGCATTCATCACTTTCACTGGTGAAGACTGTGCCAACCCCAGAACAGCCATGAACTGGTGGCGCAATCGTCTACTAAATGCCATCTATGTGGATAATGTAGGCCTCACCTCCTTTCTTCTTTAAAGAGCTAGGGTAGGGGCTCACATTATCCTGATAATTATTTTACCTCCACTTTTATTCAACCCTAGCTCATATGTCTAACTGAGCCTGAAATCCCTTCTGCTCATTAAAACTTCATGGATCTGGCATTACGTACGGAATGAGATAATGAATGTGTATCTGGCTAACACAGTGTCTATGTAAGTAAGTGACTGAGTTATAATTTGAAATTTCCTCCTAGAGCACAAAAAGTTAAAAAACAAGACAAAACAAAACACAATACAAAACAATATTATCAAACTGAACACACACCTCTCACCTGCTTTGAATGCAATCTGCACCTCCACACAATGCCCTCTTTCTTTCCTTTCTTGACAGTAAAGGGAATGGTGCGGAAGTGAAGAAGAAGAAAAAGGAGAGAGAAGGAAAATGGGGAATGACTGGGAGTGGGAAAGCTCTAGAGCAGGAGTTAGTGGAGTTTTTCCTGTGAAAAGAGAGGAAGTAAATATTTTAGAGCTCGCAGACTGCATGGTGTGGCACTGTAGGATAAGCACTGGACTGCTAAACAACAAAGTCCATGCTTCAAACCTACCAGCTGCTCCTCAGAAAACGTATACAGGGTCACTGTGAGTTGGAACGGACTCAGTGGCACTTGACAACAACAAGACTGTACAGTCTCAGTTACAGAAGTTCAGCTCTGCTGATGTGGCACAAAAGCAGCCATAGACAGCATGTAAACAAAGACGAGTGGCTGTGTTCCAAGAAAACTTTATTTGTGGACACTACAATTTGAATTTTCACTTGTCCTAAAACATTTTCTTTTGATATTTTTCAACATTGAAAAAAATAAAAACTATTCTTTAGCTTGCAGACCGTACAACAACAAATGTGAGCCAGATTAAATTTGGCCCACAGATCATAGTTTGCTGACCCAGATCTAAAGCAAAGCTAGAGGATAGAACTATCAAAAGGAACAAATCTGTCAACTTCCCTTCTTCATGACTGCTTCTTTCTCCCACTCCTTCATTCAACCAAGATATTCAAATATATTTTGTAGCAAATGTTTATACTTTTTTCTTACTCCCTATCTTGTCTGTCCTCTAGTAAATACTTATATTTGTGTTGTTGTTAAGAGCCATCGAGTTTAAACTGCCAACCGTACAGTTTAAAGGAATCTTGTGGTCTGTGGTCCAGTGCTTATCCTACAGTACCACACCAGGACATTTAAGATACAGATCTTAAGCTACATGTTCACATTTCTATATCAGACAAAATACGGTGTTCAACAACTAGAGCTGCTTATAGAGTAAGGATCTTTTTATATAATAAGGTGGCTTGTTTACCATAATGCCTATACAGGGTCGCCATGGGTTGGAACCGACTCGACGGCACTTAACAACAACATAATGCCCGTGGACTCCTGGTGTGGAGCTGTATGATCAGCACTGGACTTTGAACCACAAGGTTGGCAGTTCAAACCCACCAGCTGCTATGAGTTGGAACTGATTCGACAGCACTTAACAACAATAATGCACAATGGTTAAGTTATTTGGCTGCTAACTGAAAAGTTGGAAATTTAAATTCACCATCCACTTCTTGGAAAAGCGATGTGGCAGAATGCTTCTGTAAAAAATGTACAGCATTTGGAAACCCTATGTTGTTGTTAAGTGCCGTCGAGTTGGTTCCGACCCATAACGATCCTGTACAGGGTTTCCGAGGCTGTAAATCTTTACAGGAGCAGAAAGTCTCATCTTTCTCCCACATAGCTGGTAGTTTCGAACTGCTGACCTTGCGGTTCGCAGCCCGATTCGTAACCATTACAGTACTAGAGTTCTTTTGGAAACCCTATAGGGCAGTTCTAGCTATAGAGGGGGTGAAGAAAGTCTGGGACTCAAAATTATTTGGTCTGGCCCTGCCTAGGCAACTGCAGTTCCAATCATCCATAATGTAGTCCAGCGCACTAAACTACAGTCCCACACCATCACATTGTTGTTGTTGTGAAGTGCTGTCGAGTCGGTTTCAACCCATAGTGACCCTGTATAGAGTTTCCGAACACCATTACATTAGGGGTTAGTTAATTAAATGATTAACAAAATATAGCAGGCTAATTTTTAAGTTGATAATTTTATATGGCTCATGAATGATGTTATAAATTTTGGCAGAAAAAAGACTCTCCACCTCTGATCTATAGGGATTACTATGTGTTGAAATCAACTAAGTGGTAATGGGCTTGTTTGTTTGTTTTTTTGGTGGGGGAGGATTAATCCAAAATTTTGGACTTTTGGTGTGGCGCTGTAGGATAAGCACAGGACTGTAAGGTCAGTTTGCACCACTAGGTCGGCGGTTCAAACTCTCCAGTCGCTCCTCGGAAACTATACTGGGTTGCTATGAGTTGGAACAGACTCCATGGCACTTAACAATAACATTCAAAATTTTACATGATTTTCTCTAAGATCTTCTAAAAATCTTCAGTGGTTCCTACTTTTGGATGAAACAAATGATCAGATATCTTAGCTTACAGTAGGAAAAGGGCTCACTATTCTCCCTTCTTGTGGGCTGATGTCCTTGAATTTACTTTTGCAGAAACTTCAGCCTGAATGACTAAATGCAAGCAGGCATTATGGGAGTGCATGGTGTTTGGGTCAGACAAATACAAACCCATCTCTGCCCCAAACTGTAGGACTTAATTTTTCAAGGTCTTTGTCCCTTCACCTATGGACATAATAATGGTCAGTTGTTCTGGTGTTTAAGTGAGCCAACAAACGCCAAGAGTTGACTTAATGTTAGTGAGGAATTGGCGGCTCAGTGGTGGAATTCTCGCCTTTCATGTAAGACCCATTATTGAATCCTGGTGAATAGACTTCATGGGCAGCCACTACCCATCTGTCAGTGGAGGCTTGTGTGTTGCTATGACGCTAAACAGCTTTCAGCAGAGCTTCCAGACAAGATGGACTAGGATGAAAGACCTGGATATCTACTTCTCAAAATCAGTCAATGAAAAATCTATGGATCACAAAGATCCAATTGGCAACTGATCATGAGGATGATGCAGGACTGGGTGGCATTTTGTTCCATTGTGCATGGAGTCATGACGCTGATGCAGCTTAGCAGCAGCTAATATCCTCCTCCCTCTGTCCCGTGGCTATCTCTCCCTCCTCAATTCTCCCATAGTTCTCTTGCATGGTTCTATCATTGCTCTCACCACACAGCTTTATAGTCAAGTACTTTTGTGTATATTTCCTCTACCAGTAGATAAGAGCCCTATCTTATCCACCTTTGTATTCCAAGTACACAGTAGGTATACATTTATTACTGAGTAAAAAGTTTGGAGCTGCACAGTTGATTGGTAATGGGCCAATTTGCTATGATGGAATTCTGTCTCATACAGAATGATTTATTTTCTTTCTCTTCGTCTTATCATTGCCATGACCATAGATGAGCAGGACATGTCCTGCCCATTTTCTGAATGAAAAAAGTGAAGCTCAGGGAAACTGAGTGATTTTACCTAATGCCAATGTCTTTAACATGACAGAGCTATCTCTCTCAAACCTGAACCTTCAGACTTGAAGTCCACTCTTCACCATCTAACAGATTTCATTTCTGATCCCTGTTGTTTAGCTAATCAATGTGGATATTTGGGGTGTTCAGTCATAGCTACTCTGCAGGGCACCCCATAACTTAAGTCTACTTCACAGAGAGCAAGCACTTTGTTCATTTTGTTCACTGCTCTTCCCAGTGCCTAGAACATAAGGTAGGTGCTCAGTATATATTTGTTGAATTAATTAATTAATGAGTGTGGCATGCATTCAAGTTTTATTGGTCAGAGCAGGGAAGCCAGGCATCTGTAAAAGCAATAATGGTATGTGCAAGAGATAGCAAAACATTGCTCAGTTCTAGGGACAGCTGGCAGAAAGAAGACCACTTTCTTTCCTAACCCTAGATAAAGGGATGCCTTTAAGGCACCTCAGGGCTGAAGCCCCTCAGACACTCCAGTCTCCCTGAACAGGTGAAAGGAAGCATTAGTGTGGCAGACGTCTCCTACCCCCCTAGGAGTGGGGTTCTTGGAAAGGTATTATCACTCCCATCAGTCAGGACTGGGCTGGAGCTCTTCGCCTTCCAAGAATGTGACTGATGGCAAATTCGAGTTCAAAAGAAGATTATATTTCAAGGCAACTGGAAGCTATTCAGTCAAAGCCAAGTTTTACAGGGAGAGTTTCCTCTGCTTCTCTCTTCTCCTCTTCCCTTCAGGGCAGCCTAGGACTTGTTGAGACCTGAAAATGGACTGGTAGTGCTTGACTATTTCCCTAATTGAGAAAAGGAGAGATGGAAAATCAGGCTCTGGATTTACGAGCCCAGATATGATCCAAGAGCATATCTCCTACTGGGAGTGGGTCCTGACAGAGTGGCATGGAGATGCCTATGCCCAACACCTTGTCCAGACTTAGCATCTTCCTTCAAGAAAAGTCTTTACAATGTTTCTTGACAACTGTATAAGAAGAAGGGTCCATTAATGTCAAAGTGAAATAGAAAGTGTGTACCTAACTTTCCAGCACCACCACCACCAAGTACTTCCTCTGCACCTGGCGCAGTACTAAACACTCTCATGTATTAAGCATCGAATCCTCACAGCAGCCCTATGAAGCAGATGCTATTTTCATTTCATTTGTTAGAAGAAGACACTAAAACCCAGATATATTAAGTAGCTTCCCTTGTTGTTGGTGTTAAGTGCCATCAAGTTGGGTCCAATTCACGTTGTTGTTGTTAAGTGCCATGGAGTCAGTTCCGACCCATAGTGACCCTGTATAGGGTTTCTGAGGAGCAGCTGGTAAGCTTGAACTGCTGACCTTGTGGTTTAAACCGACTTTGCAGTCCAAAGCATTAACCCATAGTGCCACACCAGGACTCTTAGTGACTTCCTTAAGACCTTAAAAAAAAAAAAAAAATCAGTTGTCATAGAGTTGATTCCCACTCCTGGCGACCCTATGTGTCAGAGTAGAATCATGCTTTAGTATTTTCAATGACTGATATTTTTGGAAGTAGATCACCAGGCCTTAGGGTGGACTTGAACTTCTAACATTTTGTTAACCATTTTACCATTCAGGAATCCATTTAAGACCATACAGTAAGTCAGTGAGGAAGCAAGAATCTTAGCCTACACAGTCAGCTCTATAACCATCACTAGATTCTAAATTCCACGCTCAGAAGAAAATGTCACCAGGTTTTTAAAGGTCCATGTGTTCACACTTAGTCTGAGGATGTGGTGCCAGTCATACCAAATCACCTCATCAAATCCTCATAAAGCAGCGGTCACACCTGGCCACAACAGCTTGAGGGGTCAGGGTAAGTAACCCAGAACAGAGGGCACAAATGCAAGAGGCAGGACACCACCAGTCAGAAGGCAAATAGAAGTAAAAAGAATGCAGTGCCTAAAGGGCAAATCAAAGAAAGACTGCATGGTCAGAGCAACCTGGAAGTCTCAAAGAGTAGAAAGGGACAGAGAGAAACCAGTTACCTTGATTTTTCAGAGGCGAATCGTCAGTCCTTTCTTCTAAGGTATCTCTTGGTGGATTCCAACTTCCAACCTTTGGGTTAGCAGCCCAGAGCTTTAATCATTTGCACCACTCAGGGACTCAAAGGACAATGAAAGGGACTGTTAAAGTGTAGCACACCCTCAGTCATCTTATTGACTTTAGATGAACATCTATTGTAAAACCTTACTTCAGCATCACATCAATTCGATAAAGAAACTGAGTACTAATAAATTAGTGGAAATGACTTCTTAGCTGTCAATGTTGTTTTTGATGGGTGCCATCAACTTGGTTCGAACTTATAGCAACTCTGTCTACAACAAACTGAAACACTACCCAGTCCTGTGCCATCCTCATAATCGTTGTTACTTTTGAGCCCATTGTGTCATTCCATCTGGTTGAGAGTTTCCCCTTTTCTGCTGACTTCTACTTTACTAAGGGAGCCCTGTTGTTACAGTGGATTAAGCATTGGGCTGCTCACAGAAAGATTGGCAGTTCAAACTCACAAGCCACTCTCATGGAGAATGATGCCTGTTTCCATACAGTCTTAGAAACCTCAGAAGTCCTATGGAACAGTTTTGCTATTCCCTACAGGGTGCTTATAATTTAGAACTGACTCGATGGCAATGGGTCTGCTTTACCAACCATGATGCCCTTCATCAGGGATGGGTCCCTTCTGATAACATATCCAAAGTACATGAGATGAAGTCTCACCATCCTCACTTCTAAGAGAGCTTGTTAACTGTATTTCTTCCAAGACACATTTGTTTATCCTTCTGCCAGCCTATGGTACTTTCAGTATTCTTCACCAACACCATAATTCAAATGCATTAATTCTCCTCCGGACTTCCTTACTCATTGTCCAGTCTTCAAATGCATATGAGGCAATTGAAAATATTATGGTTTAGGTCAGGTGCATCTCAGTTCTCAAAGTGATCTTTGCTAGTTAATATTTTAATGAGGTCTTTTGCAGTAGATTTGTCCAGTGCAATACATCATTTGATTTCTTGCTTCAGTGGGTGCTGATGGTGGATCTAAGGAAAATGAAATCCTTTATATCTTTAAACTTTTATCTCTTTATCATGATGTTGCTTATTGGTCCAGTTGTGAGGCTATATATATATATTTTTAATTATGAAGTACAATCCATATTGAAGGCTGTACTTTTTGATGCTTATCAGCAAGTCTTCTTCACTTTCAGCAAGCAAGGTTATGTCATTGGAATACCACAGGTTGTTAATGAGTCTTCCCCCCAATTCTAATGCCATGTTCTTCTTCATGTAGTTCAGATGTTTGAATTATTTGCTCATATTGAATAAGTATAATGAAAGGATACAACCCTGATGTACACCTTTCCTAATTTTAAACCACAAAGAATCCCCTTGTTCTATCCAAACTACTGCCTCTTGGTCTATGGATAGGTTTATCATGAAAGTATTCTGGAATTACCATTCTTCACAATATTACCTATAATCTATGATGTTCCACACAGTATAATGTCTTTGTATAGTCAATAAAACACTGGTAGACAAGATACATCTGACATCAGCCACATTCATCTGATATCACTCACTCTATGTCCTCCTCTGAATCTGGATTGAATTTCTAGCAGTTCCCTGTCTATGTACTGCTGTAACCTTTTATGAATTATCTTCAACAAAACTGTATTTTCTTTTTTATTAATACTATAGTTCAATAATTTCTGCATTCTGTTGGGTCACCTTTCTTTGGAATAAGCACCGATATGGATTTCTTCCAGTTGGTTGGCCATGTAGCTGTCTTCCAAATTGCATGGCATAGAAAAGTGAGTGTTTCCAGTGTTGCACCCATTTGTAGAAACATCTCAGTTGGTATGCCTTCAATTCCCGAGGCCTTGTTGTTCACTAATGCCTTCAGTGCAACTGGGACTTCTTCAGGACTGTCAATTTAAGACAATCTAAATTCTAAACCAACTTCCCAAGGTTTCCTCCTTTCAGAACCCCATAGTTCAATCAAAACCCCATAGTTATTTAGCATTCAAGATCATTTGCATGGAGTAAAAGGAAGATAATATGGCACATTGTCCCTTTTCCAAGAGCTGACAAATTCTCCTGGGAAAGATGCTTCCTAATTTGTCTTTCCATTTAGTTTTCAACAGTAGATAAACTGGTGCTTTGTTTGAATAGCAGAACCGAATGTGTTGGGCATGGAAAAGTCTAGATATAAAGCACTGAAAACAAAACAAAACACAACAAACAAACAAATAAGTGGAAATAACTTGTCATTCCCTCATTAGTACTAGCTTTAAAGCATCTATTAATAGTAACAAAGCAAGCTTCCTTAAAATACACCGCTTGTTATGACATAAGGGGAAACATACTGTTTAAAAGCCTATATACAGTGGAGTGGAGACATGCCTTTGCATAAAGGTGATAAAACCCTGTAACCACTTAGTTAATTAAACTTAATTTAAGCTATGAATTCCTCCTGGCTTGTCCCTGGTTCTCTTCCTGTCTGTGTTCAGTCAGTTTGCACAGATCTATTTGCTGGTAAGTGGTTTTCTTTACCGACCTCCTTTGGGTCTTCTGATAACAACTTTCTCTTCTTCTTCTTAAACCCAACACAAAGTAAAGACAAATTAATATGAAAACACAACCATGCTTACTGTGTAAGTACACACATGAAAAGATAATATAAGCATTATCAGAGCGAATGCTAAGTGTCAAATGAATGTTCAAGACCAGAAGTTCCCAAACTTCCTTTGTCCACAGCAACCTTTGTGTCTCAGTAGGTTTTTCATGGCACCCCTAGGCTGCAAGAAATGCCAACAGTCCCATTTATTAGTTAATTAGATAATTAGGTCCAAACTACTTAATTAATGTATGGCTTAACAACTTAGTAGCCCTTGGAAATGAGCCCTGGTAATGCAGTGGTTTTAACACTTGACTGCTAACTAGAAGGTTAGTTGTTTGAAGCTACCAGCACGTTCAGAAGGAGAAAGATGTGGTGGTCTTGTTGTGTCAAGATTACAGTCTTGGAAACCTGGGGCCACTCGACTCTCTCCTACAGGGTTGCTATGAGTTGGAATTGAGTTGATGGCAGTGGCTTTGTGTTTTGTTGCTGTTGTTATTGTTATTATTGTTAATGTCCAAAATTATTGAGAAAGTGCCAATAATGTTTGCATTATTAAATAAATACAACTACTTACTAATGAGCACAGCCCAATTTTTCAGATTTTGGAATTAGGTTGGACACTCCCACCTTTATTTTCTGTTGTACACTGATTTTACACAATTTTTTTTTTTTTTTTTTACCACAACACCTGTAACAAACTCAGCTTCTTAAAGATACCATGGCATTGAAAAGAATGTTGTACCATCTAATGTAGAAACTGCCTACAACTAGAAATTACAAGATATCTGACAGACGTTTGCCTAGAGAAAATTTAAGACATTCTGTGAATTTGTAGCAGTGTCCAGGGTACCTGGGCACACAGTTTGGGAAACACAGTTTTAGACAATGCATGTTATATGAGTTCAAAAGAAGAACAGAATATTCCCAGCTAAGCTGGTTCATGGACTCCTGGTGTGGTGCTGTAGGATCAGTACTGGACTGTGAACCACAAGGTCGGCAGTTCAAATCTACCAAGTACTCATTGAAAATCCTATACAGTATCATGACTCAATGATACTTAACAACAACAACAACAACAAGCTGGTTCATAGAAGAGTCCATGGGGGAGGAAAACTGGAGCTGGACTTGCTGGGTTGGCCAGATGAAGAGGAAGAAGCAGGGGCCTGCCAGAATGGAAAGGGGGGAATCTGTAGAGAGAAAAACTGTGTGTCATGTATAATGGAAGCCAATAGTTCCTGGACTGGCTGAGGAAGACACTGAGGAGAGAGTAGGTTGAAGCTTACAGTGGAGGGTCTTAGTCATCAGCCTGGGGCCTACCTTTGCTTCCCTGTGGACCACCCTTCATTTTCTCCACATACTGAGTTCTTATCAGTTTATTCTCTCAACTAGACTGAAAGCACTGAGGGCAAGAACTGTCTCTAAATCTTTGTATCTTCTATACCAAGGGCAATGGTTGTTGTTGCTAAGTGCCTTTGAGTCGGTTCTGATTCATAGTGACACTATACAGGGTTTCCAAGGAGCGGCTGGTGAGTTTTAACTACCAACCTTGTGGTTCAAACCGACCTTGCTTTATCCCATAGTGTCACACCAGGACGCCAGGGCAACAGAAGGGCTAGGATTTTAGCACCAGGCTGGGGGGCTAGAGGGCTGTTGGATGGATTTGATTTCTTCCAGGCAACAGGCCACCTACTTCACACTCCCACATTGCTGGTTTTGGAGAAATAATAGATGAAGAAACTCAGCCCCTGTGCTGTTTGCCAGAAAGTCTCATGGTGAGCGCTGGGAATGCCCATCTCCAGGTCTCTTATCGGTGGCATCTTCCGAGTTTTGCCAGGAGGGCTGATCTTCAGGAAATGCACTCCCTGCCAGCAGAGCCTCTGAACACTCCTGTGTTCCCACGAGGCAGCCAGATGTGACAGTAGCTCATCAGAGAGCTGTTTGTGTCTTTCTTGTTTGCAGTGTAAACAGCATTTAGGCTGCAGCTTTGGAAGGACTCTATTTGTTCTGGTAAATCCATGGCCCTGGATGTGGTTTCTGAGCAAGATCTCAGGCCATTAAAGGACAGTAGGCTTTCAGCAGCGACTTCTGGATTGTTGCTCTTGGTTAGCCATTACAGGAAGAAGAAGAAATCCTCTGCTCTTCGTTGCTTTCTTTTGCGTTTTGCTCATTTACGTTGCTCCGAAGAATAGATCATTTTCCCAGAGAATGGATGGGGCTTCCTTTTCTATATCAGCCCCCTCCCTTCCTTCTAGCACATAGCACTACTTTAAATAGCAAATTTCTTGGGAATGTATCTTCATAATAAGACTGGTTGGATTAAAAGCAAAACAAACAATAGAAAATGAAATTTTCATAACTAAGAGCTGTGTAGCCATCTGTAGCTGCAGCTGCTGTTGGTGGTGGTGGTGAGGTGCCGTGGAGTCGGTTCTGACTCATAACAACCCAGGTATAGGATTTCCAAGACTGTAAATCTTTATGGGAGCAGAAAACCTCAGTTTTCTCCCACAGAGCAGCTGATGGGTTCACACAGCTGACCTTGCAGTTAGCCTCCTAATGTGGAACCCACTACACATCTGCAGCTATGTAATCAAAATATCTGTTTCTGATAAATAGATGTGTCATTGGACTACCTTGATTTCCTGAAAAATATCAGTATGTTCATAATTGGTGATATCTTTTGCTTTTCCGAAGAGCTACATTCTAGCAAAGACAACTCATAATGGATTCTGTTTACAAGGATAGCCTATTGTTTTCCTCCTAATTCCATTTATATAACTGAAAATGCTGTCTTTGCTTCTCACGGTCTCTTAGAAGTCTGAGTTTGCAAAGTAACAATCAAGAGATATTTTAATTCCTCTCAGGTATTTTGTCCTTGATGAGAGTAAATTACCACTAGTTGGATAATCATGCTTCATGACCCCAGCTTCTCATGGGGTCCTTGTCCTGGAGGGAAAAACCAACAACAACAAAAAAACCCTTTAAAGGCAAAATCAATTAATTAAATAAAAAATAACATTGATTGTGATCACTAAGCAATAGTCCTAAATAGATAAAGAAATCCAGTAAAATTCAGGACTTTTCTCCAAATTCTTTTTGCTACTAATTCAATGCTTAAGATAACTCTGACTTTTGTTTTCCTCTAGGATTAAGTAAGGATCATCCTTGATAAGAACACTTCCTCTAGTCCAAAGCTTTTCCTAAACTTGCTGTTGTTGATTTAAATCTTCACCCTAGCTGGGCATTAAAACAAAAACAAATAAACAAAGTCCCGGCTTTCGTCTGTTCTTCAATTACCTGCTTTCTCCGAACTCCTTCCCCACTGGACCGGAAACTCCATGAAGGCAGGGGTTTTGTCTGTAGTCTTCACTGGTTTATCCCCAGTGGCTTAGAAGAAGGCTGGGCTCAGAGTCAGGGCTCAATAAATATTCTCTGAAGAAAGGAAGAAATGGAGCAGCAATTAGAAGGAGTTCTGTGAAGACTCCATGAAGTGAGCAAAGTACCAGCTCAGGACTTTGCTTAGGAAATATTTTCTTCTCAATTCTATTGTTGTTAACTGACACAAAGGGTCACCACTAACTCATGGTGACCTTGTGTGCCATCTCCATGACCAGAAGCAGATCAGACTGTTGGGAGCCATGGGATTTCCACTGGCTGATTTTCAGAAGTCAATCACCTAGTCTTCTTCCTAGCCTGTCTTAGTATGGAAGCTCAGCTGAAACCTGCTCAGCACCATAGCAACAAGCAAAAGCGTCCACTGCAGAAGGGTGGTGATTGCACATTATTGTTGTTTTTGTTGTTAAGTGCCATCGAGTCGGGTCCGACCCATAGCGACATAAGGTGTATTAACCAGGAATCAAACCCAGGTGTCCCACATAGAACTGGAGCATTCTACTACGGAACCTCCAGTGCCCCCAGCCCCTTCTCTGACAGCCTCCTAAACATTTGAAGACCTCAGTCAATCCTAGTCCCCTTAATCAGACTGCTCACCCTCCTGGCAATGCCCAGTGATTTATCAACACCTCTGACCTAAAATAACAAATTTATTTTCTGGAGGCCAGATCCCCAAAATCAAGGTGTTAGGAAGATTTTGGCAATTTGCGGACATTTTTGTACACAACCCCTCTGGCCTCTTACATTCTCTGTTGGCTGTTGTTAATAATTGGTGTTTCTTGACTTGTAGCTGCAACCCTCCTATCTCTAAGTCCACCTGTACATTGCCTTCTCCCCTTCTTAGAAGGACACCAGCCATTGGATTCAGGGTCTACCTTACACCAAGGATGATTTCACTTCAAGATTTTTAATTTAATTACATCTGTAAAGATGCTTTTTCCAAATAAGTTCACATTCCGATTCCAGGTAAATATGTCTGGGAGGAGGGTGGGGGGGCGGTCACTATTCAACCTACTAGTGAAGATCCTCCAATGAGGCCCTGTTGTTCTTGTTAAAGAGTTGTTGAGTCGGTTCTGACTCATAGTGACCCTGTATAGGGTTTCCAAGATTAGCTGATCGGTTTGAACCGGTGACCTTATAGTTAGCAGTCCAGTGCTTACCCTACAGCCGCACAACAGGACTCCCCAGTGAGGCCCTATGGGTATCAACTATAGTGAGGTCATTATTTATGATGATTTGATAACTTAATGAACACTGTTATTGGAGTACTGGTGTGGTGCTGTAGGTTTAGCACTAGACCTCAAGGTCAGTTTGACTGAAAGGTTGGTGATTCAAATCCACCAGCTGCTCCTTGGAATTTCTATACAAGGTCATTATGAGTAGGAATTGACCTAACACTTAACAACAACAACGTTGTTGTCGGTATCAACCCATAGCAACCTTATGCACAGCAGAACAAAACACAGCCTGAACCTGGGCCAACCTGTCAAGTCCATTTTGATTTATAGCGACTCCATGTGATAGAAGGAGCTCTGATAGCGTAGTGGTTATGAATCGGTCTGCAAGCCGCAAGGTCAGCAGTTCAAAACTACCAGCTGTTCTGCAGGAGAAAGAGGAGGCTTTCTGCTCCCGTAAAGATTTACAGCCTCAGAAACCCTATGCAGGGTTGCTATGAGTCGGAATTGACTCCATGGCACATAACAACAACAACAACCATGTGATAGAATAGAATTGCCCATGAGGTTTTCCTGGTGTGGCATGAAAACATAAGCACTGGACTGCTAACCACAAGATCAGCAGCTTAAATCCACAAACCACTCCCCAAGAACTGCATATAGGGTCATATGGGTCAGAAATGATTTGATGGCACATAACAACAACAACAATGTTTATGGGAGTAGCTTGCCAACTGTTTCGTTCATGAAGATGCTGGTTGGGTTTAAACCAACAACGTTTCAGTTAGCAGCCAAGCATTTAACAATTGTACCACCAGCGGTCCGTTTGTAAAAGTTTAGTTTTATCTTACTTTTACTACTACTATTGATTTCTCCTTTTTGTCTTTAAAAGTAAAAAGTACTGTTTATTGTGACTACGCTAAATGTTTACAGAGCAGATCAGTTTTCCATTCAGTAATTCATACACATTATGCTTCAGGCTACTAACTGGAGTCTTCTCAATGCAGCATCACTTATCCTACTTCCTCTCTGTGTTTCCATTCCTTCTTCTTTTCTAACCCTTCTGAACTGTGTTCTTGAGATAATGCTGTCCTTTTCATATCAAATGATGGATTATTCTGAAGTGTGCATATCTCCCTGGTGTTATTGTTCACCTCGTAGACCTGTCTGTTATTTGGCTGAAAATTCAGTCACTGGGGTAAGTTCATTTCCAGACCTGAAGCCTGACTAAAGGTTATAATCTTAGGGATTCCACCAGCCTCTGTCTGAGTAGTAAACCTGGTATTTTATGATTATGAGTTTTGTTTCACATTTTTCTCCCCATCTATCAAGAACCTTCTAATGTGATCCCTTTCAGAGGAGTTGGTAGTGATAGCAGAGCATCATCTAGTTCTCTGGTCTCCAGGTCATGAAGAACGATGTTCACATGGTCCATTAGTCCATAGAGTTGTTTCTATATGCCTTCAAAATTCTTCACACTTCTTTCCTCTGCACAGCGAGAAAGAGCATTAGTCGCTAAAGCAGGATATAGAACATTTTCTCTCTAGACTACGCTATGCCAATTGACCTTGGTGTCCCCTGAGACCATGGTTCTGAGACCCCAGGTCTCATGACTCATTTCTTTAAGGTGTTTCATCATGTTTAAGAAATTTATGTAGACGTGGAGTGATGAAGTGACTGGGGATTTTGGACCCGGAAAGAGAAAGGGACTGTAGGCCGAAAACTGGGGGGAGGAGGGGGAACTGTAGGGGGTGGGTTTCTGGGATATACCCTTTGGGTGGTTGATGATACATGGAGGGGATTGGAACCATGGCAGTGAGATGATATACAATGGAATGAATGTAAAGCTAAAGTTCTCCCATGTAAACTATCATATAATTCACAATAAAACATTAAAAAAAAGATATTTATATAACTTTGCCTCCAGCAGACTCCAGCACCTTCATGGATATACTTGCAGCAAAGGTAAATGTAGTAGTTTCTGAAGCTGTAAATCTTGTCGGATGCAGATTTCCTCCCTCATTTTTTGCTGACCTCCCTCTTATTGTCTATTGCCTTCCTCTTCACCCAAATTAACACATGTCTATCTTCTGACCAGCTGTGTACCCTCCTTTTCCCTCCCACCATTGCTTTTAGTGTGAAAACTTTTTCTTGACTTTTTACAATTTGTGTTTTAGTGATTGACTTATTTCACTCAGCATAATGTCTTCCAGGTTCATCTGTTTTATGAGATGTTTCATAGATTCATCATTATTCATTAATGCTGCACGGTAGGCCATTGTGTGTATGTGCCATAGTTTGTTTATTCATTCTTCCAATTATGAGCACTTAGGCCATCTCCATCTTTTTGCTATTGTGAATAGTGCTACAAGGAATGTGGGTGTGCATATATCTATTCTTGTATAGTGTATAGTTTAAACCCGCCAGTCAGTAATTCAATGAAATAAAGATGAGGCTACCTGGTCCTGTAAACATTTACAGTCTTGGAAACCCTACATGGTCACAATGAGTTAAAATCAACTAGATAGCAGTGAATGTTTTTGGTGTGGCATATACCCAAAAGTGTGATTGTTGGGTCCTATGGTATTGCTATTTCCTGATTTTTAAGGAAACATGATGC
>NW_006408859.1:849706-868485 GCF_000296735.1 Chrysochloris asiatica | reverse complement strand
TCAGTATTGTAGTCCATAGTGTGTATGTACCAAAGTGTGTTTAGCAATTCTTCTATTGATGCTCATTGAGGCTGTCTCCCTCTTTTTGATGTATCTCTTGTACACAGCATATTGAAGGATTCTGTTTTCTTATCCATTGGGCACTCTGTGTCTCTTGGTTGGTGCATTTAATCCATTTACATTCAGTGGTGTGGCACTGTAGGATAAGCACTGGACCACAAGGTCAGTTTTAACTGTAAGGTCAACAGTTCAAATCTACCAGCCACTTCTTGGAAACCCTATATAGGATCACTATGAGTCAAAAGCAAGTCAACGGCACTAAGCAACAACAACAATAAACTGATTACGTCATTTTGCTGTGTGTTTCATTCTTTTACATAATTTTCTGCCCTGAGTTCATTTTATTTTGGGGTTTTCTTTGCATTTTAATTTCTGTTGTGTTAATGTTTCTCATTTTCTAAATCTTTCTGATTTTCCTCTTTTAAAAATTTTGATGTGAAGGTATATTCATTTTCTTTGCAGTTAACCTTTTAATTTATTAAGTTTTCTCCACATTTAAAGCAGTCTTTTTGTATCTTGAAATTTACTTAACTTCCTTGCCTTTTGGAAGTTCTCGATCTACATGATTCCTTCTTTGTACTTTGTAGTTGGCTTAACTATAAATTGATATCTCGTATTCCCTATTATCAGTATTATAGGTTTGTTTTACTTTTAATACTACTATACGAATTGGGCTGCTAACCTCAGGGTCAGAAGTTCAAAACTACTAGCTGAGACTTTCTGCTCCTGTAAAGATTTACAGCCTCGAAATCCCTGTACAGGGTCGCTATGAGTCGGAACCAACTCCACGGCACATAACAACAATAACAACAATATCCAAACTGAGTTCTGGGTGGGATTGTCATGTATAGTAATCTCAGGTTGCTGTCTGTCAGATGATGTGGGTTCTTAGTCCAAAAAAATACCCTTTAGCATATTTTGTAAAGTTAGTCTGGTCATTACAAATTCCTTTAATTTCTGTTTATCATTAAATATCCTAATTTGCCATCATATTTGAGGGAAAGTTTTGCTGGGTATATGATTTTTGGTTGGCAATTTTTTTCTTTCAGAGTTTTTTATATGTCATTCCATTTCCTTCTTGTTTGCATGGTTTCTGCTGAGAAATTAGAGCTTAGTCTTATTGGTTCTCCTTTGTAGGTAACTTTTTGTTTATTCCAGAGCTGCTCTCAGGATTCTTTCCTTGTCTTTAGTTTTGGAGAGTTTGGTTATGATATGTCTTGATGATTTGCTTTTGGGGTCTATCTTGTTTGGTGTTCATTCAGCTTCTTGAATGCTTATCTTCTCATCTTTCATGATGTTAGGGAAGTTTTCTTCCAACAACTCTTCAACAATTTTCTCTTTGCTTTTTCTCATCTCTTCATATTCTGGAATTTGAATTACCTGTAAATTGTTCCTCTTCATGGTGTCCCACATAACTATTAGACTTTCTTTGGATTTTTAAATTATTTTCCTGATTGTTCTTTTAGCATATTAGTAGTAAGAGATTTATCTTCAAGTTCATTAATTCGGGCTTCCATTGCTTCAAATCTACTCCTCTGCCTTCTCAATGTATTGTACATTGAAATCTCAGTATTAATCTTCTGGATTTCTCATTGAAGGTTTTGTATTGTTTTAAAATTTTCATTTGTTTTGTCTGTTTCTTCTTGTAGTGTTTTCCTGAATTCTTCTAAAGATTTTTCTGTGTTCTCTTTGCTTTCCTAGGTCTTTTTTTTTTTTTTTTTTATCAAACCTTTGAATTATTAAATACTTTGAATACTTAAATATTGTTCTTTTCAATTCTTTTTCAGTTAGTTCCATTCCATTTTCTTCCTCAGAAACATTTTCTGGCTCTGCATCTTGGTCATTTGTTTGAACTCTTCTCTCTCATTTTTTGATGTGAGCTAAAATTACCTGTTGTATCTGGGTAATTGTGGAGTTGTTGTATTTGTATTTTATTGATGATTGTTTGTTGGTGTGTTTTTCAGATTTCACCATCTGTCTCCTTTGGGTGTTGTTAGAAAATGGAAGTGGGTACACCATTCTCATTCACCATCTTTTTTATTAAAAAAATTTTTTAAATGTTTTATTGTGAATTATGTGGATGGGAGACCATTAGCTTTACATTCATCCTATCATATATCATTTCACTCCATGGTTACAGTCCCCTCCATGTATCATCAAACAACCACTCAAGCCTTCCCCCTGGTCGTCAGCACACAGTCCCTCTCCTTCTTTGGGTCTAGAGTCCCCAGCCACTCCATCTCTCCATATCATCATCTCTGCCTCTATCTCTAGCATCACTGTTTCTCTGGGTAGGGTCCCACACTCTGCTCTTCTCCCTTAATGGTCCCAGGGACCTCCACTCCTGGACTGCAAAGTCAACCACTCCCCTCCTTTTGTTACAAAATGTCTACCTTTACATTTCCAAACCTCACAGTCAGTCCTGATAAAAATTATTCACTATTGTACCATGAGAGTCCTATCCCCATCTCCTTTCATCAGCCCTACCCAGACAGACTGGATACTACTCAGTGGAGACTCTACCTTCCTCTGCACCCTCTGGATCTAGGCTCCCTCTTTAAAGCTTGTAAGCCAGTCACTTCTTGCCTTTGTAGCCACCTCCATTTTGGGTAGCCAATGTCCAAGTTGTCCATCCCTGTCTACCCTGTGTACCAAGGGGGGTGGGAATGATCCTCGCTGTAAAGATTTGTTCCTTCTTTTGAACAAAAGAACCCATAGGTGTAGGTCAAGTTCATCAAATTGTATCTGATTACTCTTTTTTTCTTCTTCTAGTTAAGTTCTGATCATCCAGCCATTGAAACCAGGTCAAATGGGTATTATCTGCAAGTGTGCGTGTTCTCATGCTTATCCCCTCACTTCTTATGAACTGGATGCTTCACTCTCCACTCTAGTCTTCTGTGGCTATGTCACTGACTCTGGGCCCAGGAGTCCCTAGGTCTTTCCATACTGCTGCATGCACCACCTTTTAGGGTGGGTTTGGCTGGTACTGTCTGCCATCTATCGTTGATTAGGTTGCATAGGAACTGGTATTAGCCCCTGCTTAGTGGGTGGAGTTGCAGATGGTGTGGTTGTGGTTGGGTTGTATGGGCAAGACTGCTGTCTCCTATTGGATGAGAAAGAGAAAACTCCTCCCAGATACATACACAAGAAAACAAAAGAGAATAAACAAACAAGGAGCCAACAATAAAAATATAAAATAATAAAGAGAAAAAAAAGAAACAAAACAGGCAGCAACCAGAAAAAAGAGTATAACAACTATAAAGACTAACAAGAGACAAGGAAATGGAGCTCTCGAAGAGAAAATAAAAGAGAAAACAAAAGGAAGAAATTTTAAAAACACTTATAAAAAGTGAGAGAGGGAAGACAAAAAGAGAAAAAGTAGAGAGCAGTAAAACAAGATCAAAAAGGAAAGAGAGAAAAGGAGAAATGAGTAACAGAAGAAGGAAAACACCAGCAGAGATAGAAAGGATAAAATTCAAGGGAATAGAAAGAGAAGAAAATGGAGGAGAAGCATAAACAAACAGAAACAAGAAAAGGGAAAACAACAAACCCCAAAACAAAAACAATAAAACAGTGTAGCTGTTGGATGCAGAGAAGAGAAATCTCTGGGGGACTCCTGGAAACCTAAGAGCTCACAAGGTGGGTGTGGGAGGCATGAGACTTCAGAGTTTCTAGCCCTGTTGGAGTTTCTATCATCCTTGGTCTTATTTATGTTCAGGGCTCTCCTGGAGACCCTTGCTGGAGCTAGTTTTAGTGGTGATGCTTTCATCATAGGCATAGGCAGTGCTAGCTGAGTGGGATGAGCCATAGCTGAGTGAAGATCTTGTTAATGTTGTTGAAGACCACACATGTTTCAGTCAGGACACCACGCAATTACAGTCTCATCAGCTAATGTCTTCATCTTGGAACAATTCCTTCTTATTGAATTTTGGAAATAAGAAACGAAACATTTTAACAATTAATCCAGGTCATTGGATCCTATCAGGTTCACCAGATGGATTTTTAAAACAATAATAACAACAGAAATGATGTCTAGAACTTTCTACAGAGCAATTTAAAAAATGGTCTTCTAGGAGTCCTGGTGTGGTGTTGCGGGTTAATGTGCTGGACTGCAAGGTCCGTTTGAACCACAGGGTCGGCAGTTGAAGCTCACCAGTCACTCCTTGGAAACTCTATATAGGGTTGCTTTGATTTGGAACCAACTATACAGCACTTAACAATAGCAACAAGGGGCGAGGCAGTGTATTGTTTTTTAAAAAACAGCTTTCTAGGAGGCAGGGTTTTGAACCCTCATTTAAAGTAGTAGAATCAGATTGTTCAGATTTAACAATTGTGCATACGAATTACCTGAGAGCTTGTTATAAATACAGATGCTGGACACCACTCCTGGAGATTTTGACTCCGGACTAGAGTGAAGTCCAGGAGTCTGTGTTTTTAACAAGGATGTGTACCTGGACCACAATTTGAGACACACTGGACAAGATGCCACATTTTTTGCCCTAGTTTGGTCTAAAATCACGTCTCTTAGTCTTCGGCACTTTTCTTTCCAGTCTGAAGATCAACTTTATGTCAGGAAAATACTTATGTAGAATGGTGGTGGCAGTGGTGGTGGTATGCCCTTTCGTCAGTTTTGACTCTTAGTGACCCTGTATAGGGTTTCCAAGGCAGTAAATCTTTTGTTGTTGTTGTTAGGTGCTATCGAGTCGGTACTGACTCATAGTGACCTTATGCATAGCAGAACATATCACTACCTGATCCTGGGCCAACCTCACTACTATTGCCAGGCTTCAGTCCATTGATGCTGCCACTTGGCCAATCCATCTCGTTGGGGGTCTTCCTCTTTTTCTCTGACCCTCCACCTTACCAAACATGATATCCTTCTCTAGTGACTGGTGCCTCTTGACAATATGTCCCAAGTATGAGAGATGAAGTTTGTCCATCCTGGCCTCCAAGGAACACTCTGGCTGCACTTCTTCCAAAACTGATCTTTACAGGAGTAGAAAACGTCATCTTTCTCCCATGGAGACTTGCTGATCTTGCAGTTAGCAGCCAACACGTAACCACTACGCTACCAGGGCTTCCTTAAGTAGAAGAGGAGTCCTATCAACTAGGTTAGACTCTGTTGCAGCAACAAATGAAGCCCCTCCCCCCATCTCAGAGGCTTTACATAACAAAATTCATTTCTCATTAAACTGCATGACTTTCACATGGCGGACCTCTGCTCCATGTAGTCACATGGAGAGCTGGCTGATGAAAGTACATGCCCTATCAACAAGGTAAGTGGCAGAGCTTGACAAGAGTGTGGAAAATTCAAAATGGTGTACAGTCCCTTGGATGCAAAGTGATGCCAGGCTCACGGTCCATTGGCTAGAACATGCCCCCCACCCCTCAGCCCCCAAAATAAAGGGAGGCTAGAGAATGAAGAGGAGTTCTGGAAACAATTGGCAAACCAGCCTCTCATCCTTGGAAGTAGAATTGTTGTGTCTTATCTTTGGCTTCTTTTATCTATTGACAATGTTTTATCTTTGTCAATCAAGCAAGTATTTTTTGAGTCCTAATTCCGTGATCAGCACTATGCCAGAAAATAATGGAAGATGAGCTCCAAAAGAAATAAAGATATGCTTCCTAATCCTCTAGATTCTTTGGGGAGATAACATTTACAGATAAGGAGTAAGTGAACAATAGATGATATTGTATAAATGAGGACCAGATTCTATGGGTGGCTACCTTGCAGTAGATACTTAGAAAAGGTATGATCAGAAGGCCTGGGATGGTCAGGAAAAGTTTGATCAAGACTGTGGCAGTTGGGTTAGGACTGGAAGGATGTCTAGGTAATAAAGAGCTGGAGAGTTACTCCTAAGTGAATCCAAGTGTTAGCTGTCTGGGGAGCCCTGAGTGTATGTTTGCTACTGTAGAATTTTCATTTTGGTTACTAAACCACCAGGAATCCTTGAGTTAGTTCTGATTCATGGCCACCCCATTTGTGTCAGAGTGTTCCAGGGTTTTCAATGGCTGCTTTTTCAAAAGTAGATTCCCAAACTTTTTTTTTTTCTTTCCCTATTTCTTTTTCTTTTCTGAGGTACCTCTGGATGGATTCATATTTCCAATCAGTCTACAAGCAATCCAGCTCCTAAACTGTTTGTGCTACTCTCGGGGCTACATTGTGGTTTCTCTATGGCCATAATTAGCTGAACAAAGCACACACATGTTAAACAGTGGTTTACTTGTGAAATAACTTTTATACTTTTTTCCTATTCAAGAGGGGAAGTTCCTTGATTCAACTTTTCAGACCATGAGATTGCTCCGTGCAAGGTTTACCAATGTCTCCTTCCTCTATGAGGACCCCAGGTAGAGTGTTCCCCAAGGATGACCTGCGTGTAGGGTTCACATTGTCATCTGTATGCCTTGTGAAACCCTCCTGCCCCTGCCATGCTGGTACTACTACAAGAGCAATGGTATTAGAGGACACCCCAGGCTTTCTCACCAAGGGTGGGGCTCTGCCAGCCCAATAAATCAACAGAAAAAGAATAAATAGATGCTCTCACTACCCTTCCAGAGGAGGCTTGTGCAATTACCGGCTCTGTGCTTCTGCCTGGGACCAGAGGAACCTGGGAGGGTGTGGAAGGCCTCCATCCCTCAGAGACAATGAGCCAAGTATCTCAGAGCAGTGGGGAAGGCCCTGGAGGCAGAGCCTGTGGAGGGGGTGGGTCGGCTGGAAAGATTAGCATCAGCTCCTGGTGTTGCAACTAAGTCTCGTGCTGGGACTAGAGGCACAAAGCAGTCTGGAGATAAGTGAGTGGGGCTGGAAGTCTGGGTCAGGATGGGGAGCACCTTTGAGAATGGCCTGCTTGGCAGTGCTGTGAGAACTGAGGTTTGCACATGCCTACTGGCTTGTGGCTTTGGCCCCATAGCAAAGCAGGATGGGAGATAGGAGGAGAAAAAGTGTTGAAATATCAAAGGGAGGCTCTGGCAGCTCTTACTCATGGGTGGCTGAATCAGGGGCAACTTGGGGAGGATTTGGGCTTGGGATCTGGGTAGAGGTTCTTATCAGGGACTTCTAATAGAGTGGTCCCTGTATCATCCTCAGGAGGTTATATGGCCTAGGTTACATCCTCTCCTACAATTCCCTTGTTTTACAACTTCGTGAGTGAGGTTCAGAGAGGGAAACTGACTCACTCAAAGTCACACAGTTAATAGTGGTAGAATCTGAACTGCTCAGTTCTCCTGCCTGTCAGGGGATTGTGAAACACACATACAAACATGCATATGTATGTATGTATGTTGTTGTTGTTAGGTGCCATCGAGTCGACACTGACTCATAGCGACCCTATGTACAACAGAACGAAATACTGCCCAGTCCTGGGCCAACTTCATAATTGTTGCCACGGTTGAGCCCACTGATGCTGACACTTTGCCCTTCCATCTTGCTGGGGATCTTCCTCTTTTTCTCTGACCCTCCACCCTACCAAATATGATATCCTTCTTCAGCAACTGGTCCCTCCTGACAATATATCTGAAATATGAGAGACGATGTCTGGCCATCCTGGCTTCCAAGGAACACTATGGCTGTACTGCTTCCAACACAGATCTGTTGGTTCTTTCGGCAGCCCATGGCACTTTCAATATTCTCCTCCAACACTATAACTCAAAAGCATCAGTTCTTCTACGGTCTTCCTTATTCACTGTCCAGCTTTCGCAAAGCATATGAGGTTATTGAAAATACCATGGCTTGGGTCAGGCGCACCTTAGTCCTCAAGATGACATCTTTGCTCTTCAATACTTTAAAAAGGTTTTGTACAGCAGATTTGCCTAATGCAATACATCGTTTGATCTCTTGACTGCTGTTTCCATGAGTGTTGATAGTTGATCCAAGAAAAATGAAGTCCTTGACAACTTCAATATCTTCTCTGTTGATATGAATGTTGTATATTGGTCCAGTGGTGAGGATTTTTGTTTTCTTTACATTGAGATGCAATCCATACGAAAGACTTTGCTCTTTGATCTTCATCAGTGAATACTTTAAGTCCTCTTCACTTTCAGCAAGCAAGGTTGTATCATATGCATATTGCAGGTTGTTAATGAGTCTTCCTCCAATCCTGTTTTTCTTATCTAACCCAGCTTCTTGGATTATTTGCTCAGCATACAGGTTGAATAAGTATGGTGAAAGTATACAACCATATCGCACACCTTTCTTAATTTTAAACCATTCAGTATTCCCATTTTCTCTTTGAGCAACTGCCTCTTGGTCCATGAACAGATTCCTCATGAGCACAATTAAGTGTTCCAGAATACTCATACTTCACAATGTTGTCCATAGCTTGTCATGATCCACATAATTGAAAGCCTTTCATAGTCAATAAAGCACAGGCAAACATCTTTCTGGTATTCTCTGCTTTCAGCCAAGATCCATCGGAAATCAGCAATGATATCCCTCTACACACCTATATACATATATACATTCATATATACAATATACACAGATGCCAAACATGGAGTCCTGGTGTCATGCTTGAGGTTAACCTCAAGGTTCAAGCTCACCAGCCACTCCTCAGAAACCCTATACATGTTCTCTATGCTGGAGCTAACTCAACAGCAACAACATACCAAACATGCATATACATACAACAATACACATATACAGGAACATACTTATACAAGATGCACATGCTTGCAACATAATATAACATGCGTGTACATACACATGTATAGATACACATGTGGCAGATCAAACAACAGGACAGGAGTCTAACTCAGAGTGGGAAGCTTGGTGGAAAGGGCACCAAGGAACACCTGCATGACTTTCTCAGCACCTGATGCTTCCTGGGTGTTCTCTCCTAGGCTGAACCCATTTCACAAAAGAGCGGAAATACGTTTTATGTCTAGAAGAGAATTATAATAAAGTCACACTTTGCACTGGGCATTGTTTTAAGTACTTTTCATATGTCAGTTAAAGTAATCCTTAATAACTTCCCTATGAGGGAGATATTAATATTATCCTCACTTCACAGATGAGCAAATAGAAGTATAAAGGTCAAGTAATATGCACAAGATCACACAGCCGAGGGGTAGAGGTGAGAATCTGAGTGGACAGTCGAGTTCCAGAGTTTGTGTTTCCAACCACTGTAGTTGGTGCCTCTGACAGGCAAGGTGAGGCACATAAAGAATGGGGAGGGGGTAGGATGGAGCTCAGGGCATTTCCTGGAGCACTGGAAGCAGGGAGGAGGTGCATGCTGAGGCACCTTTGTTGTGTTTGGTGTTGACTGTGGTGTGGGCACTTGGGCTTCTCCCCTGGTGAGCACTCCCCAACTCCTTCAAGGATTTCTTCTCTTTAGTGAAATGGGACTATCATGAAAGATAAGATAAAAAACAGTTACCATTGAGTGGATTCTGACTCCTGGTAACTCCATGTGTATCACTCAGACTAGACCTAGACTCCATAGAGTTTTCAGTGGCTGGTGTTTTGGAAGTAGATCACCAGATGTTTCTTCTAAGGTACCTCTAGATAGACTTGAACCTCCAACCTATTAGCTAACAGGCAAGCATGTTAACTGTTTGCAATAAATATTATTTTCCCTGCTTTGTGAAGTGGGGATAGAATACGGGTTAGATGACTAAAAGCTTCCCCATCTTATTCATTCATTGAAGCATGTACCATGTGTTGTTTTTTTGTTTTGTTTTTTAAGTAAAATGCCACAGATAAGACAACAGTTCAAATATAGCTTCAGGCACAACTTACCTTCCACTGATTCCTCCTGGATCCCCAACTGTTCTCGACAAACCTGTAATTGTCCCAGCTGCTTTCTGAAAACATGGGCCCAGAGCCTCTCCCACGTGAATGAATGGCAGCAGCCTGGCATGCCTGGGTCCCACCTGGGCCCCCAGCAGGAACATTTGCATATTTCCTAGGCTCTCCTTTGAAATTCCACACCAATAATTAAGGATTTCTAATTCTCTGGTAATTGAGTACCATTTGGGACTGATTAAGCAGATACTATCTAAATAATTATCTATTACAGCATTACTTTCCTTTGTGTGGACTATGAATAGCTTGTTAAAAGTGAACATAAAGTATGTCTCCCACCTGGCTCTGGTTATGTCTGACACAGTCTCTCTCTCTTTTCCTTACTGTTGCTCCCTCTTGCCTCCTTTTCTCTTCCTCTCTCTTTCTCCCTCTCTTCTTTTGCCACAGTGCTATAAAGCTGAATCTGAATCACAGTAATTTGGTGATAAAATCAACTCCATTGTTTGCTCTATGGAACTGGAGATCAAATGAGCAGTTGTTAGTTGCCAGGAGTTGGCTATGGCTCCCAGCAACCTTACATGTAACAAAAGGAAATGGTCTGCTATATCTTCACGATCTTTGATGGGTTTGAGTCTATTGTTGTGGTTCTTCTATCTACTTCCTTCCACTTCTTCAGCGCTCAACATTGTGATCAACATTCATTTTGCCCTCAACACTCATTTTGTGCGTGCACTAAAGGGTTCTTCACACCTTCTGAGTCCAGATTATTTCAAAGGTTTAGAGTTGCTCTTCACTGGTTTGGGCTCTAGTGGGGAGCAGATACCTGTTTCAGCTCTTGTCTGGTCTCTAATAAAATTCCTTCTCTCTTATATGACAGCATCAAAAGTTCTGGGGATACAGTGGGTATTCAAAAAGCTCTTGAGGAATTAGACAGATGGATTGCAGTTCTAGGTGGGGTTTTAAAGAAAAAGAAATGTGCTAAAGGGTATCAAGGACACCCCCAGGCCGCTGCCCACAAGTCTCAGCTGTCAGTGCAACTGGCTAGTAGTGGAGTCATACTCTCTGCAATTTAAATGATTGACAGCCATACTTGTCTCACATTTTCGAGACTCCAAGAATTCCTAGGTAGGCCATGGCCAGTTGACTTGGGTTGACCTTGGCCACTCTTCACTAGATTTATTGCTAAAACTATCCCAGAGGGAATGGGAAAGCATCAAATATCTTTTTTAAAATTGCAGTAAATATATGTAGCAAACATTTGCAGTTGCAACAATCTTCACATGTCTAATTCAGTAACACTAATTATGTACCTCAGGCTGTTCAACAACCATCCTTAGCCATTACCCAATTTTTTCAATGGCAACAAATATCTTGTGTTTCAAATCAGACCCAGCATGGACTGATACTCTTTCCCCTTGTAAATACAAGAGCTCATGTATACATATGCCTGGTGCTATAGGCAGGCCCCCACCAGATCACCACCTCAGATGTCTCTGTACTTTGTTGTTGTTTGTTAAGTCCTGTTGAGTTGGTTCCGACTCATAGCAACTCTGTATAAGGTTTCCGAGGAGCGACTAGTGAGCTTGAACTGCCAATCTTGTAGTTTAAACAGACATTGAAGTCTAGCACATTAACCCACAGTGCCACACCAGAATTATTTTATCCTTTGATGGCTTTTTCCCATCTATGGAATGACAGTATTTCTGTGAGGTCTTATCCAGAAATCAAATCTGCTAAGATTCTATGAAAGTAGATATGGTCAAGAATGAGTTGAGGAAATATGAGAGGGTTTCAAAATGTGTATGGAAAAATAGAATTGAACAGTATTGGAATTTCCCATAAATGTTTTGAAGCCCCCTCATGTCAATAGTGATAGACCAGAAATGGACTAAATCGGATCCAGGACAGTGGTAGGAGGGAAAAGTTGGGGGGACTCTAGCTCTGGAGTAAAAATAATAAACCAGATGAATGAAGGAAACAGCTGAGGGTGGGACTGGAGGATAGCCTAGAAGAGACTCAGGGTTAATAAGGTCAGCAGTAAGTACTTGGGGCTGGAGCAGTTGTGTGTGGACTTTGATACAGGTAGGATCTTAAGAGGAGGGAAAATTTCTGAGGTCCGACTGAGGTTCCAGGGAGAAACTCTGGCATTGTGGTCATCAAACCTGGGCATCCAACAGAACTACCTGGGAGTTTATTAAAATAAAGATGCTGAAGCCCCACCTCTGGGGAGTCTGGCCCAGCAGGTCTGGAATCTGCTCATGAAACAAGGATCCTATGTATTTTCATGCAGCAGTTACCTGCCTGATGTTAGAGAACCACTGTGTCTAGTGATGAAATTAAATCATCCAGGAGGTTCCATTTGGCAGGAGGAGGGGAGCACACCCTAGAATTCTGGAAATAATGGAGTGTACTTGTCTCATGCCCCAGTCTATAATGCTCATGCCTTTGAATAAGAGGACATGGAGGAGTCATTGAGAGAAGAGAGCTGTTTGGTTCCAAGGAGGCGATCCCTTGTGTCTTAGGAAGTAACACCAGAAAATTAGCCTCATCTTTTAAGAGGTAGCTAAATGGAAGGTTTACGAGCATAGACTATGAAGTCTGGACTTGTACCTCAGCTAGGGTTGTCTATTTAGCAAGCAAAATTACTAATAGAGGACATCTGTTAAAACTTGAATTTCAGTGCTGTATATCATGTGGCCATCCCAGTTCTGTTCCTCAGTTTCTCCCTCTGTCAAATGGGGATAATAACTATCCCACCTCACAGCATTGCTAGAGGGTTAAATGCATTAAAACATGAGTTAAAATGTGCTTAGGACAGTGCCTGGCATATGTTATTGCTAAGTGCCATCTAGTCAATTTCGACTCATATGGACCCTTTATAGAGCTTCTAAGACTGTATCTTTGTGGGAGCAGAAAGCCTCATCTTTCTCCCACGGAACAGCTGGTGGGCTCAAACTGCCGACCTTGTGGTTTGCAGTCCTGTGCTTATCCTACAGAGCCACTGCACTCCCAGTGCCTAACATATACTAAGTGCTAACTAAAAGTTAGCTTTTATTATTATTTCTGGGTGCCCCTCTGATACTTTGATCTCAAATATATATCAAACTAGGAGCACAGACTCTTAAGAGTTCTTGAAATTTGCAACAATATTGTTTTTACCTTTAACTCAAATAATGTGATCCAGTGATCACTTCCTTGATGGACCAAGTAGAATCCATAGAGAGGGAATGCTCATGGTCAAAATCTTCACCACTAAGTCTCTCTAGACATCTCTATAGTAGATGTTTTGGGCCACAAAGGGAAACCACTAGCCAAGAGTATGACTAATTCACCCCATTGCACCCCACTCCATGGTTGAAGATTAGCAATCCCTAGAGAATGTCTTGCACATCACAAATAGTGACTACTCAGGTATCAGAATGCAGAATGTCAGTGTTCAAAGGACTTTAGGATTTAAAATCATAAACAGTCCTGTCCAAAAGATTTTTGGTTTTTTGCATACATAGAAATATTCTATATTAGCGCCATTCAATGTGATAGCTACTAGCCATTGTAGCTATTGAGTACTTGGAAGACAGCTAGTACAACTAAGAAACTAAATTTTTTTAAAATTTAGCCACTTGTGGCTGATATTTACCATTTTGGAAAATACAGAAGATGCAATGTCTGGAATCCAAAAAGTTAATTTAAATGTTCCCAAGTCATCCATCAACTATATATAAGGCTGGAGGTAGAATCCAGGTCCTTTGACTCCTTGCTCAGTGCTTTTTCTGTCTAGAGCACTTAAAACTAGTGTGCACACTGACTTTGTGATAGGCTGTTCTACCTAGAAAGCTTCGTGACATTAAACTAGATTACAAGACATTCTTACCTCTAAAACCCTGAGAATACTCTGTCAGGAACAAGGTGGATAAGATACAGTAATGCTGCCTGCAGAGTTACAGACATTTCTTCAGGCTTTAATCCTCAAATAAACAACTCTGCTCTTTCATCTTCTCTGGATGACACCTCTTTTGTTACAGCTGTCAAACTCTGTGACGCCTTAAGCCCAACCCGGCTACATTATCCAGTAAGTTTCAGAGGAGTTGGCCTGGCCAGGTTTAGGTCATAGCTCCACGTGTGCCTGACCTGCTCAGGGCCATCAGCACAAGCCCATTATGTCCCTCTGAGCATTTGCATTCCTGAGGACCCCGTGGGGAGGGAGAAGGAGAATAGGTCCTGGCTTATTCATCTGTGAGCAGGAAGCAATAAAGAAAGTGTGTTGGGGTCTGGAGCCAGCCAGACTGCCTTATTATCTGAGTGACCTTGGGCAAGTCACTTAATTTCTCTGTGCATGTTTTCTCATCTATATAATGAGAGACAATAACCAAACTCATCTCATGGGGTTATTGTAGGATTCAAACAGTTAATACACGAGGCAAAGCACTTAAAATAATGTCTGGCATATAGAAAAAGCATTAGCTATTGATGCAAATTATTAACGGGGTTGTTTGCTATCAAAAAGTTTGCATTTCTGGTAAGTTTCCAGGTGATGCTGATGTTGCTGGCGCAGTAAGCACTTTGAGAGATACTTTCTCTTTAAGAGCTCATCATCTGTTATTGTTAGGCTGACCTAACAATTGACATTGTTCTGTTGATTCTGTTCCCTTTCTCCCATCTTTTTTCTCCTAGCTAGTCTTACCCTTATCCCCAATTTTCTATTTAATATTCTGCAATAGTTGCCGATTACAGAAAATGGTCCAACAGGACCGTGGCTCCCTGTATGCGACCATGAGAGCAACTTGTGCACCTCCTTACAATCTGCTCCAATATCCATTTCCTTGCGTCCTCTGTCCACCCTAAGCGAGAGTGGCGGCACTTCCCGCAGAGCGCACCACACTGCCTAGGCAGTCCAGCTGCCGCCACCTCCCGCTGACCCTGCAGCCTCCGAAGGACTCCGGGGAACCAATGTCCGGGGGACGGGACTGAGCATCTCATCCCTTAATGCCTCCTCCCTGGGCCGCCGCAGGCGTTGCAGGTGTCAGTTTCTCCTTTGGCGCTGCTCCTTGAAAACCCTATACAGAGTCACTATGAGTCAGAACCAACTTTACAGCACATAACAACCACCACCACCTACTCACCTCATCATCATTATAATTTCCTCTTAAACCCTTCCTCCTGCCTGGGGAATTTCTTAATAACAAAACTTCCTATGTGCTTTAGGTGGAAGTTTACAGAGCAAATTATTTGTCCCAATCAACAATTCATCCACAAAAATTTCCATGGTATTGGTTATAATCCTCGCAGTGTTTCAGCTCTTTCCCCATTTCCTCCCTGGGATCCCCAGTTTCATTCATCAGACTTTTCTGTCCCTCCCGGTCTTCTCATCCTTGGTTTTGGTAACTGTTGCCCGTTGGCTCTGTATAGTAGAGTGTTCTTAAGAGCACATTCTTCATGTCCTTTCATTTCCCAGAAGGTGGCCTCCGGGAGTGTCTTCAGTCTCCTTAGAAGGTCTTTTCAGGGCAATCTTCCGCGGTGGGGTGAGGGGCGTAGTGGGGTGGGCAGTAGGAATCCAGGTTGGGGAACCAAGCAGCTCCCTGGGATCTGCCTGCCGCACCCCACCCCCAACCTGCTCAGAGCCTCAGAGCCTGGGAGGAAAGGGGGAGCATCTCTGGGGACTGCGACGCTCAGGAAAGAGCAAACCGATTTTCTTTTTGTTGTTTTTTTCCCTAGACAGAACCAGAAATAGTACCATTGGCCATCCTGCCCCCAGGCTTCACCGATGACCGATTTTGCACGTGGATAGGGCCCCAGCCTGGCATTGGCGAGACCTCCTTCCTCGGGAAGGGCGGCAGTGGCTGGAGTATCTGGGTCAGGGCAGAAGGCCCTGAACAACTTTAATTAAGAATCAGGCAGGGAGAGAGCTTTTTTAGAGGAGGGAGAGTTAGAGGCGGAAGAGACAGCCCCAGGCAGGGAGCCTGTGGTTACTGTGAACCTCTCCCGTGGCTTCTGGGCTCATCATTAATAACAGGGGAGGAGGATATTAAGGTGTCTTGAGCCCCTATCATAACCCACGCGCTTTACAAACATTATGGCATCTCTTTCTCACAGTAGTTTTGGTTGGAAAAATGGAATCGGAAGCCCAGATAGACGGAGGGAGTGGTTATTGGCAGAGCTGGGGTTTGAACTTTCTTCTCTGCACTGTTTGCTCCCTGCCCCAGAAGAGAAGCTCCCATTGGACCAGGTGCTTTCACTTTGCCCTGCCCACCAACCTAGGGTGAAAGGGGAAATTTCTGGGTAGGAAGGCCACAGCCCCTGATAGTCACTAGGTTCTTAGATTCCCCAGGTAGCTCGTTCACTCAGCACAGAGAGTCCAAAGACACACAAAACATACCTGTAGGGTATCAAGGGATGGTGAATCCCACAACAAAGGGAGGTGGGGAGAAGAACAGATGGTATACTTTAGTCTGAGATAAAAATCTACCTAATTCACCTGATGGAGTCGGTGGTGATGTCCATGGACTCATAGCAACTATGCATAGGGTTTTCAAAGCTGTAAATCTTGACACAAGCCGAAAGCCTTTTCTTTTTCCCAGTGAGCAGCCAGTGGATTCAAATTGCTGACCTTGTGGTTAGTAGCCCAATGTATAACCCACTAGCCAACTCAGTATAATACATTTGCTAATGCCTTTCCTGGGTTCACTGTCCCCCAGACACTCTGCAAGGGGAATGGCATGCCTTATCTCATTTAATCCTAACAGCATTGTGGGAAGTACCCATTGCACAAATGAGAAAATTGAGGTTTAGAAGGGTTAAATACTTGACTTGTCCAAAGCCATACAAGTAAGAGGTGTGAGGGCACTCACACCTGAGCTGTATTTGAACTCCTTTGGTATCTGAGCTTAGGTGGAATCAAGAAAAGGCCAGATCTTCCAAGCTGGAGGAATTTCATCAGCTTTAAATAGAATAGAATAGAATAGAATAAAATAAAATAGTAAAGTAGAGTAAAAGTAACAATAGTAGCAATAGTAATGGAAAAGGAAAGTAAAGAAAATTCTGGCCCTTCTTCTTTCAAAGGAGAAGAATCAGATCACGTTTAATAGACACATGTTCCAAAAATTTCAGGCCCATCCTGATTTTCAAATGTTTGTTCTGTGGTGTTCATTAATCAGGAAACTAATTTGAATGAATTGGTGTCTGAGGCCCAAACGGCCACTTTTCCAAAGCCTCACATCTAGAAGCAACATGAAACTCACTTGTTGGTCCTTGACTCCCACATTCTGACATAGAAAAAAGTTTAGAGTATTATAGGAGCTCTGCTTCTGTCAAGAAAAGGAATGGGAGGAAGAGACTGATCCCATTTCCATTCCATCATAACTCAGAGGAAACTTATATGAGGATATATAGTGGTTTCCTAAGCATCTATAACTCCCCTCTACCTATATGTTGTTAGTGATCCATGTGTCTGTAGTGATTCGCAGGAAACGTCTGAGGATTATCCAGCTCCTCATATTATAGGTGAAGACTGGCCTATGGTTGCATCATTAGTTACTCGTCAAGGTGCAGCTAACATCTTAATCCTTGTGTGTCTGTGCTTTAGTGAGATGCAAAAGGATCCTGTGCTAGTTTCATGGGCAAAATATGGGGTGAGAGTGAGGAGGTGAGGGTTTCAGTTTAAGAAATCCTAGGAAGGTAGGGTAGGTGCTGGCAGCTGGTAAAAGGAGAAAGGTCCTAGGAGCAAGCTGGGATGAGACCCTGAGAGCACTGGAGCACACGTGTGACCCCAGCAGGTACCGACAGTGATTGTTGGGTGCTTTCATAAACACAGTCTCTGCTTGTTCAGATATATTGGCTCAAGTATGAAACACTGAGAAACCCTTTCATGGGTGCTCCATGTCCTCCCTCCTCTTTGTCTGAAGATCCTTCCTTTCTCAAAATTCTCACTCTGGCATTATGGTCTCTAGTTCCTCGTTCATCCTCCCATGTCAGTGGTGTGGCTGCCGTCAGTGTCCCCTTTGGAATCTGGAAGAGAGAACTACAATTCTGTTGGAGCTCTTGAACACAATGTTTTCTCTTCCCAATGTTTCCCTTTATTTAGTAATGCTGAGGTCCTATAGAGCTTCAGTTCTTCACATGGACTGGAGGGTCATTATCAGAATCTGTAGTTGGATTATACCAGTCATTTCATGAGAGAAAGATAAGGCTTTCTGCTCTTATAGATTTACAGCCTCAGAAATCCTATGCAGGATTGCTATGACTCGGAAGTGACTCGACAGAACATAGCCACCACCACCACTGTTGTATGAAAACAATCATAGATATTACGTAAATAAATGGTGTGGCTGTGTTTTAATACAACTTTATTTATAAACACCATTGACCCAAAGGCATAGTTAACCACCCTCTGACTGAAAACAACAAAGGTTCATTTCAAGTTGTGTTCCATATCCAACATTGCTCTATATTGTCATCACCCTTAATCCAGAATCCACTTAATCCAGAATCCAGCGTGATGGAAGAGTAAAGTGGAATGTTGCTGACCTCCTCAGCAGAGGGACAGAAACTGGCAAAGCAATAATCAATCCTTAAAACTTCTGTTCAGATATGATACACATCTATTCTGCTCACATTTTATTGCCCAAGGCAAACCACACGCCTCTGAATTCAACCGGACAGGAAAGTACAATCTTACTGTGTGCTAAAATAAGAGACAACTAAATGTGTGCAACTGTTGTAGTGGTTACTACCGAATGCATATTTGTAGGTTAAAGGAAGCTTTCATCTTGCCCAAGGAAGTTCAGTTATTCTTCACATATTCATTAAATGCCTCTGGTTTTTAATGCCACTGAGATACTTTACAGGTAGTCCCCATTCATAAGATACATACAATGTTAAAAGAATGGATGTTGTTGTTGTTGTTATGTGCCGTGGAGTCGGTTCCGACTCATAGCGACCCTGCACAGGGTTTCTGAGGCTGTTAATCTTTACGGGAGCAGAA
>NW_006408859.1:843729-849486 GCF_000296735.1 Chrysochloris asiatica | reverse complement strand
GATAGATAGATAGATGATGGATGGATAGATAGATAGATGGATGATAGACAGAAAGACCAATAGAGATAGACAGACAGATAGATTAATGGCCAAAAGACTGGAAAGATAGCAAAATGTCAGCAGTGGTTAACTCTAGATGCTTGGTTTACTTGTTTTTATTCCATTTGCTTTTCTCTATCCTCCAACTTGGAGTCCTAGTGTGGCGCTGTGGTTTAATGTGCCAGACTACAAAGCCGTTTGAACTGCAATGTGGGCAGTTCAAGCTCACCAACTGCTCCTTAGAAACCCTATACAGGGTCACTATGGGTCAGAATTAACTTGACAGCACTTAACAACAATCCTCCAATTTGGCTTTAATGACTAATAATTACTTTTGTAATCAGATTTTCTTTTATAGAATGAAGTCAAGGTGTGGCTCCAGGTCTCATTGAGGTGGAGTAGTTTATATCTAGTTAATCCTTCTAGAGATTGCAATGATAAACTCTGAAAAATTATACATGTAAATTTGAAGGCACAGGAAAATAACCAAAGCCATTTCCTCACTCTAAAAGGTAGATCGAAAATAAAAGAATGAAGAAGGTGTACAATCAGTCAATATATAAAAACTCATGTGACAATGTTGATATTAGAAATTTTGGCATCCATGTCAGCAAATAGAGAGTTGGTCAGTCTTTTGGTCAAAGGAGGGGCTGAAGATCTGGAATCCTGTGAACATATATCAGTCAAACCAGTCAAAGCCAGGGGTATCAGTTATGCCAAGTCTTTATCCATGCGATTTACATTGCTTACTGTTTATGTTTTCAAAGTCCTGAAAATCTTTACACAGCAGTATTAAAATTTCATTGGATGAGGGGGCAGTTATCAGGGTAAAAGAAACCAAATCAAAACTCACTGCCATTGAGTTGATTTGACTCAGTAATCCCATATAGGGTTTCGAAGAGTGTAAATCTTTGCAGGAGCAGACAGACTTAACTTTCTCCTGTAGAGCAGCTGGTGGGTTTGAACTACCAACCTTGCTGTTAACAGCCAAGTATATTACTCACAGTGCCACCAGGGCAAAATGTTGGACTTTTAAAGCTCAACATTAGCAGTCAAATGCTTTAACCACTGAGCTGACAGGGTTTCTTAGATGTCTTGATGTTGCTGTTGTTAAGACCTTGCAGTTAGCAGTCCAATTCATAACTCACTCAACTACCAGAGCTCCTATGTTATGAACTTCCTTCAACTCAGAATCAAACCAGCAACCTAAGGATACTCACACAGGTGCAGCCTATGTAAGTCCTTTACTTTACCAGCTGAGCTATCGACAGGCATGTGGCTGCCTTGATGGAGGAGGTAAAATTTGAAGAAGGACTTAACACCTGAAAAGGATTCTGTTTAATGAAGATTATGAGAGGAGTATTTTCTAGATAGAAGGAGTGGATGAATGGGGCTAAGGAGATAAGAAAAGACCTATTTGCCAGCTAAAATGTCATATAGTTGACTTTCCGGGAAGCAGAGGCCCAGCGCAGTAAGTATTGGAAGCTTCCCTTAAAAACGATGTATATTTCCTATGTATATATGAGAAAGCATACCTTCCCAATTAGACTGTGACCTGTTCTAGTTCTTTTCCTTCTTTATAACCTCATGGTCCTAGGGGTTCTATGTATATAGTCAGGGTGTGACATGATTGCATTTGGGAAATTTTATCTTCTCTCTCACCTTTTAAATCACTTTTAAAGCACATCCTTCATCCTCCTCTTCCTTACTTCCTAATATCACCCTGACTGCTCAAGGTCTATAAAAGTACAGCTCATGAAGATCATTGTATTATTTCTATAGGATGTTTATGTATCATTGTTATTTTTAAGTGAGACTTTTGCTACCACCTGGAAAAGGAGAGGCAGCCCTGTAGCAAGCTAGAGCCTAGAGCCTGCACTGAGACTATTTCTAGCATTAGCTGGGATCTGAGTGATGCCAATAACTTCTGCTATGCAAATGAGCACAAAAAACCAAGTGTCTTGTCTAGACCAGAAACCAGAACTCAGTGGGAGGTCGTGAAAGGGTGTGGTGCAGCTGGAAACAGAAAAATTAGTTTCATCTGGCCTTGAACAGAACAGGATATTCATCAGACTAGCTCCAGGGAAGCAGGTAACAACACAGAGCCCAGAGGCCCCATGGATGAGAGGCCAATAAGCAGCTAAGGGAGGGTCCAAGACCAAGGGCTCACAGTCTCTTCCAGGCAAATACAGGCTGGGCTCTAGGTATCAGAGCATCAAGAAAGACCTGTACTCTACAACTCTATTCTCAGTTGCACTTTCTACTTCATTTATTTCTGCTTGGCAGTAATTGAATCTTACATGTATCTTGCATGCTACCTCATAATTACACTGCGCTTCCCTCGTCTTCGTAGTTTCCCACTTATTAGAAGACTACTCTATACCTTCTCTCTCTGCAAATCTCCTAGCTCTCCACCTCTGCCTTCTTACTTCACCCAGAAAACCCACTGCTATTGAGTCAATTCTGATCCACAGAGACCCTATAGGACAAAGTAGACCTGCTCCATAGGGTTTCTGAGATTGTAAATCTTTACAGAAGCAGACAGCCTCATCTTTTTCCCTCAGAGTGGCTGGTGGGTTTGAACCAACAATTTTGCCTTTGGAAGTTCAGTGTTTAACCTACTTTACTACCAGGGTTCCTTTCACTGGGGACATGTAAAAAGAAGAGAATGTTCAAAGACTCCCTCTATCTACCATGGCCACCCAGCTATCAGCATCAGCATCCACACATTCTAAGCAGCTTAATTTTGTTTTTATTTTAATTTTAACTTGGGTTACAGTTTACAGAGCAAACTGATTTGCCATTCAACAATCCATATACATTTTGTTTTGTGACTTTGATTGCAACCCCAAAATGTAACAGCTTTCTTCCCACTTCCTCCCTGGCTTTATTGTTTTTATTCCTTCTTCTTTCTTGTCCCTTCCCGCCCTCTGAGCTTTATCCCTGGACAAATGCTGCCCTTTTGATCTCATGTGGCTGATTTTTCTAATGCGTGTGGACCTACTTGGTGTTATTGTTCACCCTATAAACTTGTATATCATTTGGCTAGAAGGGGAACCTTGAGACTGAGTTCAGTTCCAAACATGATGAATGGTTAAAGGCCTCACCAGCCTCTATCATTCAGTCTGGTCTTTTTTATGAGTTTGAATTTTGTTCCACATTTTTCTCCCACTCTATCCAGGACCCTTTATTATGATTCCTTTTAGAGTAGTCAGCAGTGGTAGCCAGGTACCATCTAGTTCTTCTGGTCTCAGGGAGCTAGTCTTATAGAAGCTAGGTTCGTGTTGTCCATTAGTCCTTTAAACTAACTGTTGCCTGCATCTTTGACTTTCTGCACTCTTCTCTGCTCCAGATGGGTAGAGACCAATAGTTGTACCTTAGATGACCGTGCACAAGCTTTTTAAGATGCAAGTTGTGTAGCAGTTTAATTTTTCTCAGGTCTTATGGATAAAGGGTCATTTCTAGTAATTGTTCTTTTAATTTGCATTTCTCTGATCACAGCTAGTGATCAATTTATATATGTAGTAGTATTTTGCATTTGCTCTTCTATAAACCACTTGTTGATAGTTTTTACACATCTTTCTATTTGGGTTTCTATGTTTTACTTGCTGATTTTGGACATTGAAAACACATTTGCTGATAGGATTTTATGATTCAGTTGTGAGTAATTGCTTGCAGGATTGTGGTTATCATCAGTATAATTGTAGAAGATGTGTAACTAAAAGTGGGGAATAGTGAATCTTTCATTTCAAGAACAGACAATCCCAGGACCATAAAGAAGGAAGATCATGAATGGAGTGTGAGGTCCCTACCTAGAAAAGTGGCTACAGCAGAGACGGTGACAGAGGTGATGGCAAGGAAAGACAGAGCAGCTGCAGACTCTGGGCCCATGGACTGAGAAAGGCTATGTGCCTGCAGGCAGGAGGTTGGCTTGCAAAACATGCACTTTGGACATTTAAATGAATAAATATTTTTGTTTTGTATGTGTACACCAAATATTTTTGCTTTGTTCATTTGTGGAAAATAAGATATAAAAGGGAAGTCACAGGGAGGAAGCAGGATAACTATTGTTGCAGGGAGGGGATTGTAATCATTGAGATGAAACAAAACATATGATTCGTCAAAAGTAAAAAATAAAAACATAAGATATATTTGCCCAGTCTGTCCTTGCTACTATTTTGTGCTTGTTAAATAAAAAGCTTTGAACTTTGGTATAATTAAATCTATCAGGGTTTTTGTTTTGCCTGTTAGTCTGTGCTTGGGGTTATATTTTAAAAAATCTTTCCTCAATTTTATGCAGCCAAGAATTTTGTTTGGCCTCCCATATTCCAGTGTGTAATCAACTTGGTGTTCCTGTTTTATGTAGGGATCCTGTTATATTTTTTTAATACAGTGTGCCAATTTTCCCAACTTCACCTACTATATGATCCAGCACTTCCCCTATTGACTGGTGGTGCTGTCTCTATTACTTACTAAGTTCTCATCTACCCGCAGGTCTGTCTAGAAATCTCTAGACTGATGTTTTGATTTGTCTATGTTTGTGCCTGTCTATTGTTTAGCTGAACATTGAGTCACGGGGGTGTGTTCAGTTCTACATCTGAAGGGTGACGAAGGGCCATAGTCTCAGGGTTCCACCAGGCTCTCTCTGACCAGTAGACCTTATATTCTTTTATGATTTTCTTGTGTTTCCCCCCACCCCCAAATTTTCTCCCACTCTATCCTTCTTATATTCCCTATTGAAACAGGCAGAAGTGATATCCAGGTACCATCTAGTTCTTGTGGTCCCAGAGTCTGATGTTTGCATGGTCCATTAGTCCACTGGACTAATTGTTTCTAAGGATCTTCTATTTTCATCACTCTGCTTTCCTCCAGACAGCGAGAGACCAATAGTTGAACCTTAGCACCTTAGCTGCTCATGAACTTTCTTTTGGGGGGTGGGGGTGGGGGGGTGAGGTAGTAGTGGTGATCAAGCATACTTTTTTTTTAAGGTTTTTATTGTGAATTGAGTGATAGTTTACATGGGAGAACATTGGTTTTACACTCATCATTTCATTGCAATGATTACAGTCCCCTCCATGCATCTGGTCATGAGCTTTTAAGACTCCAGTTGCTACTCACCAAAGTAGGATGCAGAACACTGTCTTTGTGAACTATAATATGCCAACAGATTTTGGTGTTCCCAAAAACTGTGATGTGAGTCCCAGACCCAGTGATTCATTCCCTCAAGGTGTTTGGTTATATCTAAGAAGTTTTCGTAAGTTTGTTCCCTGTAGGCACCATCACAGGAACCCTAATGGCATAGTGGATTATGAGCTGGGCTGCTAACCACACGGTCAACAGTTCAAATTCACTAGCTGCTCTGCAAGAGAAATATGAGATTTTTGCTCCCATAAAGATTTTCAGCCTTGGAAATCCTATACAGGGTCGCTATGAGTTGGAACCAACTCAACAACACTCAGCAGCCACAGCACTGTTGCATATTCTCGTTGTTGTTATTGTTTTTTAGTGCTGTCAAGTCAATTCCTACTCGTTAATAGTTTCTGAGGCTGTAAATCTTTGTGGGAGCAGAAAGTTTCATGTTTCTCCCACAAAGCTGCTGGTGGATGCCAACTGCCAACCTTATGGCTTTCAATCCAGTGCTTATCCCATAGTGCCACCATGCTCCTACATCTATTTATGTTGTTGTTAAGTGCCATCGAGTCCATAGCGACCCTGTAC
>NW_006408859.1:841015-842114 GCF_000296735.1 Chrysochloris asiatica | reverse complement strand
GAAAGTGCCATGGACTGCCAAAAGAACCAATAGATCTGTTTTGGAAGAAGTGCAGCCAGAGTGCTCCTTGGAGGCCAGGATGGCTAAGCTGAGTCTCTCATACTTTGGACATATTGTCCGGAGGGAACAGTTGCTGGAGAATTGCTTATTAGGTAGTTCCAATGCTATTTCTTCCTTACAAAGGTCTTCTGGCTCTGTATTTTGGTCACTTGTTTTAGTCACTGTCCCTTGTTTCTTCATGTGAACGAAAATGGTTTGTTTTCTCCAAGATTTCATGGTGTGTTGTATTCGTATTAATTGATAATAGTATGCTGGTGTGTGAATGTGAGGACTGACTGTGCTTCTGGTCACGAGGAGGATGCTAGCATCAGTTGCTAGCATGCATTTGTGCTGTCAGGTCGCTGTCTCCATCGAATGTTGCTTGTAATTCAAGATGACGGTGGTAAGGTCAGCCAAGAGTTCACCTGTCTTCTCTTTTAGCGACTTTGCTTAGTTTTCTTCACCTAGTTGGTATTCACTCTACTTCTCTATCATAGGACTCCAGGGTTATCTTCTGTATCTGTTTCATTTGGCCTCTGGTATCTTTAATATAGAGAGTCCATGCAACATGTTGGCCTAGTCTGCCATCTTGCCAGAGGTCTCCCTCATTACCTTTTTTTAAAAGGTTTTTATTATGGATTGAGTAAAAGTTTACAGGGCATATCATCAGTTTTACATTCAACAACTCACATACCTTGTTTCATTACAATGATTATACTCCCCTCCATGTACCATCAGTTAAGAGTATTTCTCTCTATCCACTTTAGCTTTTTAAAAAAACAAACAAACAAAAACCCCCGCTCAGGCATATATAATAATTTACATCTCCAAAGGGCACATTCTGCAAGTCTGCTCCTGGCCACCATCTCTTAGTCCCTCTCTTCTTAGTCCATGAATCTACAGTCCTTAGCCACTCCCCCTCTCCATGCCCCCATCTCTGCCTACATCTCTGGCACTGCTGCTTCTCTGGATAAGGTCCCGCATTCTGCTTGTGCATTTCTCTCTTGATTGTCCTAAGGTCCTCTGTTTCTGGACTGTAAGATTCACAACCCCCTTTTTT
>NW_006408859.1:823536-837440 GCF_000296735.1 Chrysochloris asiatica | reverse complement strand
CACTAGCTCAGGCACCCCTATAGTCACCAGAATGGAGGTACGCAGACAGCAAGCGACCAACGAACAGATACCAAAAGAAAAGAATGTCCACACCTCTATCTCCGCGGCTCTCTCAGGCATCCGTGGCTACTCTGATTCTTCCCCCACTTGGCCCCACACAAGATGGTGGCTCCTGGTGCAGCTGAGCGTCCCGAACCAGAAAGCAATGGATTGCTTGCTTCTGCCACAAATTCTCCCAGCTGTAAGTCTTCCAACCTTCTAAATATTACTTTACATGTGGTTCAGAGTTCTGGGACAATCCCCTGAGCCTGCTTGGTCCTGTATTCTGTGTTGTTGCCAGCAGGGATCCTCACTGCACTTTCACCTGATCCACCATCTTGTTTGTTCCTCCCCCTCATTACCTTTTTTTTTGTTTTTTTCTTAATGTTTTATTGTGAATTATATGATAGTTTACATGAGAGAACTTTAGTTTTACATTCATTCCATCGTATATCATCTCATTGCCGTGGTTCCAATCTCCTCCATGCATCATCAACCAACCAAAGGGTATATCCTAGAAACCTGCCCCCTACACTTCCCCCCACCCTCCGCCCCTGCCCAGTTTTCAGCCCACAGTCCCTTTCCCTCTCTTGATCCAAAGTCCCCAGCCGCTTCATCACTCCTCGTCATTGTGTCTGTCTCTATCTCAGGCATCTCTGTTTCTCTGGGTAGGGTCCCACTCTCGGCTCTTCTCTGTTGATGGTCCCAGAGACCTCCGCTCCTAGCCTGGAGAATTAATCACTCCCTTCCTTGTTACAAAACATCTACCTTTGCATTTCTAACCCTTATAGTCAGTCCTGATGAGCATTATTCACTACAGTCACGAGTTACCCATCTGTATTTCTTTTCATCAGCTCCGCCCAGACAGATTGAATAGTACCCACTGGAGATTCTGCCTTCCTCCATGCTCCCTAGCACTAGGTTTCCTCTTGGAAGCTTGTAAGCCAGTCACTTCTTGCCTTTGTAGTCCCCCCCTCCCCATTTGAGTATCCAATGTCCAAGTTGCCCATCTCCATGCACTCTGTGTGTGGAGGGGGTGCCCTCATTACTTTAATTCTATTTTTTCATGAACCTTTTGAGTCCCCCACTGGTAGATACATTTATGCACACACACAAATATAAATACACTTGTATGCATATCTACATACACATATGTCTACATTCCTATTATTTAGTTGTTGCATGCACTATTATGTCTTTCCTAGCATCCTTTTCCTAGCATATTTCTTAGTGACATCATTTCCCTTGATCAAACCATGTACACTTCACCCAAATTTAGTGTTACAACATTCCCCAAAACAACAGGTTTCTACTATCTTACGTATGATTCCTCACCACCACCTATCCCTGGTAACCACCAGTAAACATTAATTTCAGTATGTATACTTATTCTTGTATTTTTACATACAAGAATATATCATACAATATTTGTCCTTTTGTGAATGATTTATTTCCCTCAGCCTAATATCCTCCAGTTTCATCCATGTTATATTTTGAGAATTCATTGTTATTCTTTATGGTTGTATGGTATTCCACTGTATGTATGCACTACATTTTTGTTTATAGGTTTTTTCCTATTTTTTTGCTATTGCAAATAGTGCTGCAATGAACATGTTTTTGTTGTTGTTAAGTGCCGTCGAGTTGGTTCTGACCCATAGTGACCCTGTATAGGGTTTTCAAGAAGCAGCTGGTGAGCTTGAACCACTGACCTGTAGTTCAAATGACTTTGCAGTCTGATGCATTAGCTCACAGTACCACACCAGGACATAGATGTGCATATATCTGATTGTGTCTTTAGTATTAGATCTCTAGGATATATACTTAGTAGAATTGTTGAATCGTAAGGTATTTCTATTTCTAGCTTTTTGAGGAAGCACCATATCATTTTTCATAGAGATTATACCATTTGACAATGGATAAAGGTTTCAATCTCCCCACAACCTTACCAGCATTTGTATGTTTGCTTTTATCAGTACCATTTTTTATGTGGGTGGGATGATATCTCACTGTATCTCACTTCATTTTGAAAAACCATTTGATAAAGACAATATATAATACGGGGGCATTCAGCACAACATGACCAAGGCAACAGAAGACAGTAGAAGGCAACAATGGAAAATACTATTACCTATGCAATTCTGCTAAACCAGTAATAGCAAACAATAATTGACAAGTGGATGGATACATAGGCAGACATGGAACAGGTGTGGGATGGCAAATGGGAGTTCAGCCATGAATATTTAAAAGCTTGGCAGAGGCTATTTCTACATATATATTTGTATGTCCTGCAAATATATCCAAATATATAGCAGAACACACAGGGTGGTGCAGTGGCTTTGTAGGATAAGCACTGTACTGAAAACTCCAAGGTCAATGGTTCCAGATCATCAGCAACTCCATGGGAGAAAGTGGAGGCTTTCTGCTATCGCAAAGATTTACAGCCTTGGAAACCCTATACAGAGTCACTGTGAGTCAGAACCAACTTGATGGCACTAACCAACAACAACACAAGGGGCAAAGTTATGAAAACTTCTCAGTCATAAACAAACATCTTAAGGAAATGAGTCACTGGGCTTGGGGGCTTAGGATCAAAGTTTGAAGAGATTTCTAGGCCAACGTCATAACAGAGTCCATATGACAATGTTCTGCATCCTACTGCAGTGAGTAGTGACTTGAATCTTAAAAGCTTGCAAGTAACCATCCAAGATGCAACTGTTAATCTCTCCTCATCGGGAGGAAAGAAGAGTGAAGAAAATCAAGGACTCAAGAAAACAATTAGTCCAAAGGACTAGTGAACTACAGTCTCCACTACCCTGACACCAGAACTAGATGGTGCCTGGCTGGCAATACCACCTGCTTTGATTGGAATCACAATGAAAGGCCTGGACAGAGTGGCAAAAAATGTGGAACAGAACTCAAAATCATGAAAAAGACCAGACTTACTGGTCTATAGAGCCTGAAACTCTTAGATATCTGTCACTGAACTCACTCCCAGGAGTCACCGTTTAGACAAATAAGCTTATAAAGTGGCTAATAACACCCAGGAGGGACATACTCTACAGAAGAATCAAGCATATGAAACCAAAAGGACAGTATTTGCCCCAAAACCAAAGTTCAGAAGATAGGAAGAGTCAGGAAAGAAAGATGAATGGAAATGGAGAACCCAGTGATAAAGTGGGAAGACTGCTGTTATATTGAGGAGACTAGACAAATGTCACAAACTAAAATCTTTGTAAATTGTGAGTGGAAAACTAATCTGCTCTGTAAACGTTCACCCAAACCACAATAAATTATTTCCAAGCTCTCTTTTCCTCACCATCTTATCTAGCATCATCCAGGTCCAAGCCCTCAAAAATCTTCCTTCTGGACTATTATAACGAGTCTGCACGGATGTCCTTGCCTCTAGAGTCTATACTGCTATCAGAATAATTTTAATACATTAACTATTTATTAATTTTGCAATCAAGGAGCCCCAGTGACACAACAGTTAAGCGATTAGCTGCTAACTGAAAGGTTGGTAGTTCTTAGTCACCCAGAAATCTGTTTGCATAAAGATTACAGCCATGAAAACACTATAGGACAGTTCTGTTCTGTCACATGGGATCTCTATGTGCCAAAAATTTACCTAGTGGTTATGAATTGAGCTGTGAGCCTCAAGGTCAGCAGTTTGAAACTACCAGCTGTTCTGCGGGAGAAAGATGAGGCTTTCTGCTCCCATAAAGATTTACAGCCTCGGAAACCCTATGCTGTTGTTGTTGTTATGTGCCATGGAATTGGTTCCGACTCACAGCATCCCTGTACAGGTTTTCCAAGGCTATAAATCTTTATGGGAGCAGAAAGCTTCATCTTTCTCCCACGAAGCAGCTGGTAGTTTCGAACTGCTGACCTTTTGGTTTGCAGCCTGATTTGTAACCACTACACTATCAGAGCTCCTTACAGGGTTGCTATTAGTTGGAACCAAAGCCATGGCACATAACTACCACCACCACCACCAATTTTATAACTATAAAAATGGTGTAGAAGAGACATCTGATCTCTAATTTAACAAGGGGAAAGCAAATTATTATCAACATCAACCACCCAAACCTAATTCCTATGAGGTGGAGGTCAGAAAGATGGTTTGTTGTGATGACCACAGGTTACAATTCAAGTTCAGGATACAGTTCTTTGATCAGGACAGCCTCTTCTCAGCTTTGCCTGCAGGTCTTCCACTGGCTCTTGGATCCTTGTCCGGCTTAGGCAGAAGTTATAAAGGTCTTTTAGTTCCGCTGATAAATGCCCAGAGGCACCCTACTCAGCTAATAAGGCTTGACCCAAAGGCTTTCTCACTCTGTGGGCCTGGGAAATCCCACCATGTTGTCTCCTCACTATCCCTTGTTGATATCCTGCTGGTCTCCTGGTTCTGCTGATCCCCTTTCTCTGTCACTGTTTCTTGTTTCTCCCTGTCACTAGTGTTATAGCTCTCTCTGTCTCCCGGGCTGAGGAGCTTGTCAGCGCAGGGATCCACCAACCAAAGGATTCCACTCATGGTTCTTCTTTCTTGGTGGTCATGGAGTCCCCTTCTCCACTTCTGGGATGGCTCATTTTAAGCTTACCATGATGGCAAAACTGGCCAATCCTTCTTTAGGATTCCATACACATTATTTGCATGATTCTCCTGGTGTGGCGCTGTAGGATCAGCACTGGACTGTGAACCACAATGTTGGCAATTCAAACCCACCAGCTACTCCCCAGAAACCCTATACAGGGTTGCTATGAGTTGGACAGACTCAATGGCACTTAATAGCAACAAAAACACCCCCACAAGTTAATTAACAATCTGTGATATGCAAATGACACAACCATGCTTGCCGAAAGGTTAAAGATGACTTTAAAATATTTACTGATGAAGACCAAAGATCCCAGACTTCAGTATAGATTGCACCTCAATGTAAAGAAAACAAAAATCCTCACAACCGGACCAATAAATAAATAAATAACTTCATGATAAATGGAGAAACGATTGAAGTTTTTAAAGACTTTGTTTTGCTTGGACCCATAATCAACACTCACTGAAGCAGCAGTCAAAAATCAAACAATGTATTGCATTAGGCAAAGATAAGATGCACCTGATCCAAGTCATGGTTTTTTCAATCATCTCATATGTATGTGGAAGCTGGATAATGAGTAAGAAAGACCACAGAAAAATTGATGCATTTGAATTATGGTGTTGACAAAGAATATTGAATGTACCATGGACCGTCAGAAGAACAAACAAATCTATGTTGGAAGAAGTACAACCAGAATACTCCTTAGAAACTAGGATGGTGAGACTTCATCTCTCATGCTTCAGACATGTTATCAGGAGGGACTAGTCGTTGGAGAAGGACATCATTTGCATAGTCCCAACCAGTCATTTGGGGGAAGTTGCAAAGGCTGTGACTAGAAGAGCAATATTAAGTAATTCACTGCACCTCAGTACTAATTGCTTCAGTGTCTGCTTTCTCAAGTGAACAGCTCCATGAAAGAAAAGAGTGTGTCCATCTTTTTCATCACTGCATTGGAGTGCCCAGTACAATGACTGGCATAACATTGTAAAGATAGTTGGTCAGTGTCGGGGACCTGCCTCGACAGGGGAGTTCGGTTCACGAAGTAGGGAGATCTGGCGGTGACAGAGATAGAGAAAGAACACACACAAAGACACAACGAGAGAGACAAAGAGACACCCCGAAACCAGAGTGGATGCAAGACTGGCGGGCAGACCCTGGACTTCAGGCATCATGGCCCTGCAGGCAGTAAAGCACAGCTCTGCAGGCAGTAATGCACCACTCTGAAAACCGTAATGCATACAGGGTTCAGTCTGCACCCCCTTTTTACTTCAGGGAGGGACTTTACACAAAGGAAGAAGGGGATTATTAAGACAGGGTACAGAAATGAAATGTGATTAGTCATTCAAAATAGGACACCATGATTTACAGGAACAAATTCTAAAACATACATCGCAAATTGTCTTAATAATCTAACATCCTTAAATTTCCAGAAATTCAAGCAAATTGTTATAAATTACTTTTTAGGTTCAAATCCCAAGGCAGCAACTCGAGGTTTCTCAAGGCTAATTAACATACCTATACCACTTAATCTCGAATGGGAAAAAGTGAAAAGGATTCAAAAGGTTTGAAGAGAATCAACCTGTTTCAGCTACCTGGCTAAGGCTTGCAGGAGGAAGAGGGACACCTGGGGACGATTAGAAGGGCTGACACTATTATTCCTTGAACAATACTCCGGAATTCGCCAATCAACTTTGAGTGAATTCCTTGGGCAGACTGTCTCCAGAGCCTCCCAGCAAACTTGCCTTTGGAACTTTTTACAGCCTCGGCTTTGTTGTTGTTGTCAGGTGCCATCGAGTCAGAACTGACTCATAGCAACCCCATGCACAGCAGAATGAAACAATGCCCGATCCTGGGCCAACCTCACTACCTCTGCCACACTTGAGTCCATCAGTGATGCCACCTGGCTGATCCATCTCGTTGGGGGTCTTCCTCTTCTTCTCTGACCTTCCACCTTACCCAGCATGACATCCTTCTCCAACGATTGTTTCCTCCGGACAACATGTCCAAAGTAGGAGAGTTGAAGCTTAGCCATCCTGGCCTCCAAGGAGCACTCTGGTTGCACTTCTTCCAAAACAGATCTATTGGTTCTTTTGGCAGTTTCTCTGCTATTCATAGAGTTTTCAGTGACTAGGGATTCAGAAGTAGTTTGTCACTCTTTCTTCCTAGTCTGCCTTTGTTTTGTAGCTCATCTGAAACCTGTCCACCATGGGTGACCCTGCTGATTATTTAAAACACCGGTGGCATAGCCCTCAGAATCACAGCAGCTCAAACCACCACAGCACGATGGACAGATGAGTGGTGGCTGTTTGGTTTTATGTCTATACTGTCTCTTTAAACTTCAATGTCAATCTTGATACAATCCTGATATAATCAAGATACATATAAGATATAATCAAGATACAATCAAGATGCTCTCTCCTAATCCTATCAATCCTGGTACAATCAAGATAAGCTTTCCCAAGATGGTGGCTCCTGGAACAGCTGAGTGTCTTGATCCAGAAAATAATGAATTTCTGGATTCTCCTGCAAATTCCCCAGCTATAAACCTTCCGAACCTCCAAACATACCTTTATATTTGTTACAGAGTTCCAACACCAACTCATGAGTCCTCTTGACCCAGTATTCCGTGTTGTTGTTGACTGAGTTCCTCACTTTTTACAGCCTCGGCTTTAGGAGGGGCTTTTGTTTTAATATTTGTCCATGGGTATCAAGGGCTCATGTATTAAGTTAATATCAAACATAACTGAATAACTTGATAAAGAACAGTTTTGCCATGTTTGCCAGGTGGTCAGAGTTTGTTCCTCAGAGAGATTTGTTCCCAGAACCTTTCGCACTGCCAACACAGTGGAGACATTAAGAGAGGCATATAAGAAACCATTTTCTCAGAAGCTACAATTACTGGAGTTCGAAGCATAGAATGAATAATAGGACCAAAGAAAATTACACAGGGGAAGCCCAACAGTGAGTACGCAAAAAAACCAAGGAACCCGGGACGTCAGGAGGTCACTTCCTTGGGCCCTCAGGGTCCCTGGCTAGCCATCCTGAGTGGGGCCATCGTGTAGGATTTTCGTCCATGACACAGGGCCTCAACATCTCAGTGATTGCGGTCTCCAACAGGTCAATAAATGAAAGAATGTATGAAGGACAAATAAATGACTTCTAAAAAGCAAAATCACTCTGCAGTTCTTCAGTGACCACCCTCCCCACCTACCTTCAGAATGATGAAGTCCACTCTCCCCAGCCTGGTAAGCAAGACCCTCCTTTTGACTTGACCGTATCTTCTAATACTTGCTTATCTCAGTCACTCCCTTCTTTTATTTCTGGTCACTTCCTTGTGCCTGGAATGTCGTTGTCCAATACTTCTGCCCTCAGTCCCTTTTAACTTGACCACCTCTTTTCTCCCTTTTAAAAGTCTAGAGAATAGTTTCTGCTGTAGTCAACCATATAGATTTATCAATGCTAAATATTTTGCCATATTAATTTCAAATTTTCACTAAGAAGCACTATTTGTTGTTATTGTTGTTGTCAGGTGCCTTTGAGTTACTTCCATCTTATTGTTTAATATCCTCAAGTGGTTTTGACTAATAGAGACCCTGTATAGGGTTTTCGAGGAGCTGCTGGTGGGTCTCAACTGCTGACACTGTGGTTCACAGTCTAGGGCTTATTTTACAGTGCCAAACCAGGACTCAGCAACCCTGTATAGGGTTTCTGAGGCTGTAAATCTTTGCAGAAGCAGAAAGCCTCATCATTCTCCTGTGGAATAGTTGGTGGGCTCCAACTGATGACTTGTTGATTAGCAGTCCAGTACTTATTCGACAGTGCCAATAGTGCACCACCCAAGCATTATGATGTTGTTGTTAAGTGCTGTGGATTCGGATCTGACTCATCTCGACTCTGTATAGAGTTTCCAAGGATCAGCTGGCGGGTTTGAACTGTAACTCCATGCCAGGACTCTATAGTTCAATTCCTTAAATATGTCTCTCCTTTCTTGTCTTCTTCAGAGGTGTCTGTTATATTGATTTGGGTACATATTTTATTGTTTGGGTTTTTTAAGTTTCTCTGGTGATTCTAAAGTTCTAATGTAGATAGACTCTACTGATCAGAGAAGTCAAGACTTGCCCAAGGTCACTCAGCATGGTAAGGCCAAAATAGGACAAGATTCCAGACTCTTGGCTGTTAGTTTAATGTCTTTTCAATACATTATGGTGCATCTTTCATTTAAATACACACACATACGTATATATTGTTGTTGTTAAATGCAGTTCTGATTCGTAGTGACCCTGTATAAGTTTTCAAGGAGTAACTGGTGAGTTTGAGCTATCAACCTTGTGGTTCAAAATGACCTTGCCGTCCAGCGCATTAACCTGCAGTGCCACACCAGGACTCCACACATACATATATACTACATATATGCTCTACTATGTCCCTGAAAGGAGTCCTGGTGTGGCACTGTAGGATAAGCATTGGACTGCTAGCCACAAGGTCAGTGGTTCTACTCACCAGTTGCTCTTCAGAAAACCTATACATGGTCATTATGAAACAGAAATAACCCAGTGGTGATTGACAACAATATGTCCCTAAGATAGTGCTAGACTTCTTTTTATACATAAATTTATCAAACCCTCAGCCTACAGATGAGGAAACAGATTCAGAGAGATGAAGTCACCTTCCCAGTCCTGACTCATAGCGACCGTGTTACTGAGAGTTTCTGAGGCTGTAAATCATTGAAGGAGCAAAGCCTCATCTTTCTCCTGCAGAGCAGCTGGTGTACTCGAACCACTAATCCTGTGGTTCGAAGTCTGGCAGTAGATATCAGAGGTAAAGGTTGCTTGACTTCTGATGCTGCCCTCTAGTGGGAACTGTTGGGAAAGTAATGGGTTTTGAAAAACAGCAATCCCTAGATTTGTATTTTGGTTCAGTTACTTGCTAACTAGATGAACTTGGTTAAGGTAAGTTCATTTTAGCTATTGCGTATTGAACCTTTTCTAAGCAGCCACAATTTTCATGTATCATTTCATTTAGTCTCTGCAACCACCGCCTAAGATGCTGTTGTTGTTAACTGCCGTCGAGTTGGTTCTGATACATAGCAACCCTGTATAGGATTTCTGAGGAGGGGCTGGTGAGTTTGAACCACCGATGTTGTGGGTAAAACCGACCTTTTGGTCAAGTACTTATCCTACCTCACCACACCAGGACTTCTCTAAGATAGACACATTATTTAGTCTCATATTTTCCGAGAGAGGGAGCCTGGTTGGTGCAGGGGTTAAGCACTTGGCTATTAACTGAAAGGCAGGTGCTTCAAACCCACCAGTTGCTGCTCCACAAGAAAAAGATGTGGCAGTCTGTCTCTGTAACAGTGTACAAGCTTGGAAACCCGTCAGGGCAGTTTTTCTCTGTCCTTTAGAGTTGCTATGGCTTGGAATGAACTTGATGGAAATGGGTGTTTTCAGAGGGAGAAACTGAGATACTGGGATATCAGACCATGAACAAGGAGCTCACCCAATGCAGAATCTATCTTCAGAGACCATGCTCTTTTTATTTTTTTTCCCTCTTGTGGCTTAACTAATTTAAAAATCAAAAAACGTTTTTTTAGATTATTATATAGTTTCACTTTACATATCTGATCCAAGACTTGTATCCAAAATACACAAACAACTCTTAAAACTCAGCAAAAAGAAAACAAACAACCCAATTACGAAATAGGTAAAAGATATGAACAGATGCTACAAGAAAGAAGATATACAGAGGGCAAATAAACATAAGGAAAGATGCCTAACATCACTTGTCATTTTTGTTGTTAAGTGCTTCAGGTCAGTTCCAACTCAGAGTGACTCTGTAGAGGGTTTCTGAGGAGTGGCTGGTGGGTTAAAAATTGCCGACCTTGTGATTAGCTGTCCAGCACTTATCCTACAGCACCACCCCTGGACTCCATTTGTTGTTCGTGTTGTTGTTAAGTGCCATTGAGTCGGTTCCGACTCATAGCGACCCTGTATAAGATTTCAGAGGAGTGGGCTGGTGAGCTTGAACTGTTAACCTTTCAGTTCGGTGCTTATCTTACAGCTTCACACCAGGAATCCTTGTCTGCCATTGTTCTTTTCATTAAGTGCCGTCCAGTTGGTGCCATCCAATTGGCTTTGACCAGTAGTGACCCTGTATAGGGTTTCTGAGGAGTGGCTGGTGGGCTTGAACCACTGATCTTATGGTTCAAACTGACTTTGCAGTCCAGCACATTAACCCACAGTGCAACACTAGGACTCCATTGGTGGTGGTGGTGTGCCGTGGAGTTAGTTCCGACTCATAGCGACCCTGTACAGGGTTTCTGAGGCTGTAAATCTTTACGGGATCAGAAAGCCTCATCTTTCTCCCATGGAACAGCTGGTAGTTTCGAACTGCTGACCTTGAGGTTCGCAGCCCAATTCATAACCACTACTCTACCAGAGCTCCTTAGGGCTCCATTAAGGAAATGGATATTAAAACAACAATGAGATACTGTCACATACGTATTTCTTGTTCATTGTCACTGATCAAATTGTACTCATAGTTATCTCATGAACATCACAATGAAAACTTGCTTGGTTCTGAAGCATCTTCAAGTTTATTGTTGCAGCCACTATGTATTTAGACTGTCTTCCAATCTAGGAGATTCACCTTCCAGAACTATACTGGACAACATGCTGTTGTGATCCCTTCAGTTTTCGTTGGCTAACTTTCAAAAGTAGAACTCCAGCCTTTTCTTCCAAGTCTGTCTGAGTCTAAAACTCTTCTAAACTGTGTCCACGATGGGTAACCCCTACTAGTACTTGAAATACTGGTGACAGAGCTTCCAACATCATAGCCACATGCAAACCACTACAGGATGGAAAACTGATAGACAAGTGTGGGACAATCCTATTGTTGTTAGGTGCTATCGGGTCAGTGCCAACTCATAGTGACCCATTGCACAGCAGAATGAAATGTTGCCTGTCCTGTACCATCTTCATAATTGTTGTCATGTTTGAGCCCATTGCTGCCACTGTGTCTATCCTTCTTTGGGGATCTTCCTCTTTTTCACTGATTCAACTTTACCAAGCATGAAGTCCTTCTCCAGGCACTGGTTCCTCCTGAAGTAAGGTCTCATCATCCTGGCTTCTAAGGAGCATTCTGGCTCTACTTCTTCCAAGACAGATAGGTTTTTCTTTCGGCAGCCCATGGTACTTTTAGTATTCTTCACCAACACCATAACTCAAACGCACTGATTCTTCCCTAGTCTTTACTTAACATTCATGTGCATATGAGGCGGTTGATAATACCATGTCTTTGGTCAGGAGTGCCTTAGTCTTCAAAGTGACATCTTTGTTAACACTATAAAGGAGTCTTTTGCAACAGATTTTCCTAATGCAATACATAGTTTGTTTCTTGACTGCATGAGCATTGATTGTGGATCCAAGCAAATTGAAGTCTTTGACAACATCAATCTTTTCTCTATTTATCATGATGCTATTTATTACTCTAGTGGTAAGGATTTTTGTTTTCTTAACATTGGGGTACAATTCATACTGAATCTTTGATCTTCATCATAAATATTTAAAATACTCTGCTTTCAGTAAGCAAGGTTGAATCATTTACTTATTGCAGGTTGTTAATGAGTCTTCCTCTAATCCTGATGCCACATTCGTCTCCTTATAATCCAACTTCTCTGATTATTTGCTCAGCAAACAGATTGAATAAGTGTGGTGAAAGGATACAACCCTGGTGCACACCTGTCCTGATTTTAAACCATTTAGTATCCCCTCATGCTATTCTAGTGATTGCATCTTGGCCTACGTACAGATCTCTCTCATGAGCAGAATTAAGTGTTCTGTTATGACTCACACTGTCAAACGCTTTTGCATAGTCAATAAAGCACTACAAGTAAACACTTTTCTGACCTGCATAACATGAAATGAGTTTCCTTCACAAGCAGAACATGGTGATTCTGGACCATTAGGCTGAAGCCCCTGGGGAACTGTTCAAATCAGCTGCTCTCTCCATGCCGGGATCCATGCTGCCTTTTCCACACAGCCTTTGACATTTATTCTCTCAACTATTCCCACCACATTCTTCGGATCATTCAAGACATGCTAAAAGGTGGAGAGAGACCCATTCCTGCCCTTCTTTTAGTCTGGACTAAATGTGAAAAGAGAGGGAGGGATTATCTGCTCAGACTCTGAGGGTGAGGGAGGGGAGGGTGGACGTTTGTCACAAACCACTTTTTCCTCTTACTGTAAAGTAATAAAAACAAACAGCACCCTAACCTCCCTACTGAGGAGTGGGGCTGCTGTTTACAGATAAACAGAGGCCTGCTGCCTGTTAGGATCTCAGTAACAAAATTCAGTTGGAAGATTGAAAACACAATTGTGTTTACAGATCAGCAGTGACATGCCAATGTCATGTTGGTGGTGGAAGGCAAAGGTCATGTTTACTGCAAGCAAGTTTCTGGGAGCAGCCACAGGCGCTGCTGGCGGCAGAGTTTTAGGAGATTTGCAGCAGCTGTGAATCTGCAGTCGCCTGATATAGAAAGCTTCAAACCTCAAAGCACACAGGGCAGGATCACTAAAGGAATCCCAGAGACCATGGGTGCGATGCTATCACACCTCCACAGAGTCTGAAATTGACCATCTCAGTCCAGGGAATTGTATATATGTTTATGTTGTTGTTAAGTGCTGGTGAGTTGGTTCTGACCCATAGCAACCCTGTATAGGGTTTCCAAGGAGTGGCTGGTGAGCTAGAACCACCGACCTTTCTAATCAAACCTAGTACAATCCAGCGCATTAACCTGCAGTGCCACACCAGGACTCCATGTGTTTATATACACATGTATGTATATATACTTGAAGGATCTCTGATAAGGTAGTGGTTACGAATCAGGCTGCTAATCTCAAGGTCAGCAATTCGAAACGACCAGAAATTCTGCAGGAGAAAGATGAGACTTTTGGCTCCCATAAAGATTTGCAACCTTGGAAATCCTATACAGTGGTGTTATGATTTGGAACCAACTCTATAGCACATCACCCCATGTATACTTGTGTGTATGTGTGTGTATATAAAATTGTTGTTGTTCAGTGCCATTAAGTCTGTTCTGACCCACAGCAACCCTATATAGAGTTTCCAGTGAGTGACTGGTGACTTTGAACCACAGATCTTGCAGTTCAAACTGACCTTTTGGTCGAGTGCTTACCCTACAGACACCACATCAGGACTACTCCATATATATATAAGGTTGGTTTGAACTGCAAGGTCGGCAGTTTAAGCTCACCA